>NW_024097901.1:32500-116860 GCF_016545835.1 Crotalus tigris | reverse complement strand
TCTCGGTGCCAAACTTTGAAAGTGCTTCAAATAAAGCCATGGATTAGGAAAGTCAGAATTACACTAAGGCTACAGTTCTATTCATCCTCATTACCTAAAACAGAGTTGGAAGTCAGCGGTTCAGTTCCTATGCCATGCAATGCCACCATTTGCTTAATCGTTTATTAAACGAAACACAATGGGTGGATTTGCAACACGCTAAGCCATAAAGAAACAAACCATAATATGGCTTAGCTGAAATTCAATTTATGGATTGTAAACCACATTTTTTTTCGTTTTAGTGTGCTAGGCAAACAAAGCCAATAGTTGAACCAATAAATCACTCGGCACCTAAATAGCAAAATTCATTCCAGCAGTAGAATGAGAATAATTCTATGAGAGAACAGGCAGAGGCTCTGCAAATTGGCCAAAACATGGAGGTCTTCCTTAGACCAAACCTGGCCCCATCTCAGAGATAAAGTCCATGTTCCACTGCAAGTGAGAAGATCTCTGCTGAAGGAATCTCAAGAAAGACCTGAAAATTCTGGATCAGCATGAATGATTGGTTCGGCTTGTGGCAAGGCAGCTACTTATGTAGAAATTGGGAGCCCTCCACAGCCTGGCAGTCAACTGATACAGCATTCACAGTATGATGGGGTTAGTGACTCAGCAATACCACTGGGCCTCTGGTTAGCCAAAATCCAGGAGACAGCAAATTAAACTCTGTTTTCTGGGCATGTTGGCACTGCCATCCTTCATTTCACTCCCAGCCTCAAAGTCCTGATACTTGCTTGCATAAAAAAGAATGCATTCCTCTCCCACACATACTTGTGATTCTGTTTTTCCATCAACTAAACTTATCGTCCAGCCTACATATTAGGTCTACTCAGTGGCAGCCCATTACTATGAAATTCTATCTTTCTTTCTAAACAGAAAGGTGCCAGGGTTTATTCAACCCTATTCAACCCTACAAGGCAATGTATGTGCCATAATTCTGTGGAAGTACAGATGAGGTTCTTGGACAGTGGAGGTTCCTGAGAAGAACTTTAGTTTTCGTTATAAAAAGAAGCAAGTTCCTAGCCCTTATGGTTATGCCTGGTGAAAGAGCCATAAGCAACAGCAAAATTGTGCCAAGTAAAAATCACTATGCAAGCTTTGGCACTTGCATTTCTTTTTCTGTTTTTAAAATCACATAACTGCATTTTGTTCTGCAGATGTGGGGTTCTTTGTATCCAGGTTTGCCCTCAACAGATGCAAATAGCTGTAGTTACCGGATACTGAGAAAATGGAACTTTTTACAACCTCAGAAACAGTCTGTCATTGCTCCCACATGTCCAGTTACAAGGACTGAAGGTGGCAAGACAAAAATTGCCTTGCCTAACCCTAACCCTAATCAAGAACCCCAAGCATTTTCCATCAGCATCCATATATGAGAACAGGCAACATATATTCCATCCCATTGAACGGGGGGTGGAAATAGATAGAGGGCCTAAACCAGTAGTGACGAACCTATAGCACGGGTGCCAGAGGTGATGTTGCCCCAGCCTCGCCTCCCCCTGCAACCCCCTCTCCAGCAGCCCCTCAAAGGAGAGTCGCCCCTGAGCGTGGCCCACGCGGAGCAGCACAACCAAGGACATGGCAGTCAGGCAGCGTAGACAAGACTCTGCCCTCACACCCCATTGTGCACAGCTGATGCTGCAGGGCGCGGGCAGAGGGCGTGACCGCCATAGCGCTACTAGGCTGTCTGGGCGATCGGCGGGTCCTGGAGGCAGTGAGTGGCCCTGCGGGCAGGCGGGACAGGGGATGGGGGCGTAGCAGAGCGGGGGCAGGGCAGGAGGTGGAGCAGGGCGGGGCCAGTTTTTGGGCACTCGGTCTCTAAAAGGTTCGCCATCACTGGCCTAAATTCTGGAGCTAACCTATATATATGGCTAGATTCCTAGATTCTGTAGTAGCTGTTCTTCACCATTAAAAAAAAAATTTTGTATCTGCAATAAAAACTGATCTGAGCCTCCTCTCTGAATTATTTGCTCATGGTATTGGCGTTCCTAGAGAGAGATTTATACCATGTCTAGCTGAAGCTTTGACATGAGCACTTGAAATAGGTTTAATGGATGAGGCAAACTATGCTCCATTTCAAACAAATTTATATAAATTTCATCCCTACAAGATGTCCCAAATCTAAAGCTGGAAATCTTAAACAATGTTTTAAGGCTTAAGTGCAGACTGATCTTAGATCGATGAGGAATTCACAAGGGTTAATCTAATGCTGCCAATTTGAGGGCAGGGCAGCTGACTTTTCCTTACCTTTTTAAGGTGCTTTGTGCACTATTTTAACTGCAATTGAATTCAGGCTTCTCTCCCCCCCCCCAAAAATCCAAACATCTACATCTTTTTAATCTCACCAGTATTTGCTTCTGAATTTTAAGTTAAAAAAATACAAATTCTGAAAAAAAAACCAGAGCCAATTACCCCCCCCCCCGTCCGAATGGAGCAAGGGAAGAATCTATAATCTCTCGAGTTTAATGATTTTGAAATAACCCACCAGTTCCCTTTTTGAGGTTGGAGAGCTGGTCAGATAGTAGAGTTCAATGGGAAGCAGCCAGTCGGTCTTCTTCATTCTCATTAGCCCTCCTTCCTAATAATTCTTTACCTCTCAATTTAACCTGCTTCTCTCTTTTTCCAGCCAAAACCTTTCCATCAACAAACGGTCCATTCTTGCAGCCACAATTTGATCAGAATTCTGCTTCAGTGGCAGCCAGTTCTCTCCTCTTTCCCTGGTCCTACTATAAATAATTCAATTCCTACGTAGGCTCCTTCACTGCCTGGAAATTTATTTATTTCATTCCCCTCCCTTTGGTTACACATTAAGTGACTTAGCCCATAAAGAGAAATTACTCAGCAACAACAATAAAAGCTCGGAATTGCTGACCTGGCTGCATCCAGACTGGGGAAACCCGGCACTGGCATTGCCCCTGCAGAAGTGGACAAAGAGCCAAAAATGTCTTTGAAAATACCTTGGGGTGGGAGGAGAAGAAAAAAAGGGGGAGATAATTACTTTTCTTCTTCTTTGATGCTAAGATGGAACCATGTCGAATAGAAAGAGCAGCCGGGTGTGCCCTGAGCCTTTCTCTGGGTACATGCTGATGCCACCCATTTTGTGGCAAGGCACCCGTTTATACAAGAGGCTGCAGCACCCCAGAGCTATTTTTACAGTAATTTGGACTGCATGAAGGATGATGTCCTGTTAACTGAGCAGGCAGGGAGATTGAGGGCTAGAATACCGAGGGGAAGGAAAGCTGTCAGGAGACTGCTGTTACAAATCGAGAAGTCCATGGGCAGAAAACATTGACGGAAAAGAGACAAATTGTACTGGGAACAGAAAGGAGAAGAGACCGGAAAGAGGAGGAAAAATGTGGCAGCCAGGGAAGTATATACAACTTATACTTCCTCAGGGCAAGACGAGCTAGGTATCCCTGGCAGGGTGGCACAGAAAGAATGTGGAATAACCGAGGACATTGTCCAGAGGTCAGGCTGGAGAATGGAAAGCTGGAGAAAAGCCTCACTTCAGGACTCGGGGACAAGAATGGCTTCATGCTGGCAGCAAGCAACAGCAAGAGTGCCCTGGAGACTGTGATCCAGCCAGCCTTCCCCAACCAGCTTACCTCCAAATGTGTTAGACTACCATTCCCATCTTTCTAGGCGTGACCATGTTAGGGAGGTCCCTGAATGGCCCTTGTAGAGCCTAAGAGGTATCCTACACTTTCAAAAACTGTGCAAAACAGGAAAAGTCTACGAGGTGGTTACAACAACAACATGACCTAGCAAGGCGACTCAGAGAGAATCAGTGTCACAGATGGATCCAAATTAAGTGGCCAACTGCTGCAGTAAGCTTGATGGCTTCATCTGATTCACTGGATCTATTAAGCATTTAACATCAATCTTGCAAGGTAATTCACTCTATTCCCATTTTACGGGTGGAGAATAGAGATGACAAGGTAGGGTTCTCTCCAGCTATCTCAGAGGCTCAGTTCCACAATTTTCCTCTCCATGTGACTAAAGTCCTGGGCCAAAGACTGCAGGAAAGCACCCGATGAGGAATGGCTTGCTGTGACCTAATATTACACACTAGTCCATACCAGAACCTCACAGAGTAGATTCACAGCAAGATGAGTGGCAAATAAATAATAAATAAATGATAAATTCCTTGTAGAAAGCACACCCAAGGTAACATTTGACAACAGCAGGTACTCTGTGTTTATTATTTATATGACCCCTAAGAAAAATCAATTCTATCCAAGCTACTAGGACCCTCCATCGTTGGGGCTCTCTGCAAAGAGCTTTTCCTACCCAGGAAAGCAGGAGTTCTATTGGGCTCTCATGGATGAAGGAAAAGGCTGTGCCTCTGCCAAGCTAAAAGAGCTGCAGAGCCACCGGGATCACTGTGGTGATTAACGGTGAGCCTGGCTTAATATTCTGCTGCTTAAGGTATCAAAGGCTGGTCCATGTGTACCCAGCAGAAAATGAAAGAGCTGTGTGAGGGCTGCTGGCGAACAGCCAAGGGGAAAAAGAGAGGCTTTATTCTGGGCAGAGTTGGTTACCAAATGGGATGCCAGGACACCTAGCTTCCTGGCCCAGTTCCTGAGGGGGAAAGAAGCTCAGATGCCTTGATGCCCCTTTATGTGGAAACAGAGGCTTTCACTGATGTCTTCAGGGCTGGGAACTGGGAGGGGGAATGTTTGCCGACAGCGGGTGTCTCTCTCTGGCACAAGTGCAAGCAAGTTATTAAAACTTAATTGAGCAGGATGGGAACAGGGCAGATAATTAAGCTTCCCAATAATGGGAACCATCAGATTTCAGGAGAGGAGAGTGGAATGAGAAGCAGAGCTTTGTGGCCTGGTTGAGAACAGGAAAGGAGTTGGGAATTATGGCTGGGATCTATTGGGAAGGGTAATTCTCAGCAGAGGCCTAGTAGAGCCTGGAAAGGAAGGGAGCCAAGAGCTCTTAATAGCTCAGCTGCTGACACTGGGGAAATGTTATCGCAACCAGTGGATTCTCATTAAGTTTAGACACAGCAGAGAAAGATGATTCTTTTCATTCAAACTAGTCACCACCTGTTCATGCTCCTCTCTTCTTTCTCCTCTTTGCCAGACTCCCAACGGTCCTGATCCTGAAGGATCAGCCTTCAGTCCCAACCTGGCCCACTTCCAACATACAGTGAATCAAAGCTCCATTTGCCCTGGTCCAGAGGCACAACCTACCCTTTCATGATTCAAAACTGTCAGGAAATCACTTCCATAGCCATATGGATACATTCTGATGGGGGAAAAAAGAGCATATATCACAGCTTCCTTCTACCATAAAAATTTCTTCTAACCTACAACCCTGTTGTGTTTCTGGCCAACCCATCATTGCACTGAACGACCACCCTCCCACCTCCAGAATATGGAAGAATGGAAGTGATTTTTAATGATTGCCTTAACAAATCCATCACCCAGATTTTCAGTTTGAAGCAGCAACACTAGTTCCAGTTGGTAAGATGATAAATAATTTCCTGGTCTCTGAGAAGTAGGTAATTTCTCTCCTTATTTCTTTTCTTCCCTCCCTCAGAATCAAGCCAAAACATGCACAATAAATGACACTAAGTCCCCATCTAGCTTTTTTTTTTTTGCTTTCCCCTGGTTGTTTATTTTCAGCCAGTCCTAATGCCTGATTCAAGAGCAGCACTTATATTTTTGGTCACTCTCTAGTCAAAATCTCTTTCTTTTATCCTTTGCTGATGGAGATTCATAGGCAAACGTCAAGAGGATTTAGGAAATTTGGTCAGACAGACTTGACAACGGCTTCCAGGGAGGCTTGAAGCCTGAGAGCCCTCTTCTTCGAAATTAATAGTCGGTCAAAGGATCGTTCTGGACAACTTTTGAAAGTACTCTCAACAGATCTGACCAGGTTCTCCAAATCTCCTTGACACTTGCCTGTGACTCTCTAGAACTCCCTCCTTTTTAACTGCTCTTTCTCTCACCCTGGCCCAACTCCATACAGCTGTTGTTAGGATAAAATGGGGGTAATTCCAGATGTACTATCCTTGGAGAATCTTACAGGGAGAATGAGAATTAAAAATGAAACTAGGTCTCACCCAGTCTCAACACACTTTTGTAAGTTCTCCCAGATGGAAGCTGATGGATTATAAAAACTGCCCAACTTTGATTCTACACTGAAGTCTTGTAGCAGCATGATATGCTCCCAGTAATGATAAAACAAAAGTGGTACAAAAATAGATGCCAGAAATAATGATTCATTGGAATACAGGAAAGCCCTTTGTTAATAATAAACCTAGTGGCATCGCATAGCCTCAGGCTTCCTGCAGACTTTCAAAAAGCCCATGATTTCAGATTTATACCACCCTGAATCTTTCAAAATAGTCATCCACTGTTTGCTCCAACAACCCCTTTTTGCCCTCTTTTTCTGATGATGCCTCAATTTCTCTTTGTTTCTATTGTAAAATAAGCCATTGAGAGAAGGAATTTGTCTTTTGCTAATGGTAAATTATAAAGTGCTATGTATTTATATATAATACAACATCAATAACATGATTTTAATAACTTAATAATAATCTGATCTAATCTCTTAATTCTAAAAGTGATCAAACTAACCCCATCATGGAATGTGGATCCTGGAGAGCCCAGAAATGAACTGGAACTAAAGTGTTATACAGACCTCTGATGAGACACTAGGTTTTTCTATTCCTGTTTTAATGTAACATATGATATCCAGTTGAATTCAGAGGAAAAAGAGGAAAACAAATCTCTGAAGGCAGCTAACATTCTGAAATGCCAGACACCCCCCCCCCAGTCCCAACGTTTAAAAGTCCAACCAGCAAGTATGCATGCACGAGCGCATCCAAAATCATTTTCTGATTTTCCAGAAAGTGCATACAGTTCTAGAATGCATACATATCCCCCAATATGGTAGTTTCAAAAGGAAGATTAGTGCTTCTGTACAGCAGCCAGAGCTATGATTACAAGTCAGTGCACTGTGTACAGAACGGTGAAATGGAGGAAATGCTATATTTGAAAGAAAGGGCTAAAGTTTTCATCCACAACCGATACAAAATGGTGCTTCTGTTTTGGGGACAAAAGGTCCACATATTTATACATCTTTCCTAAATCCATCCATCCTTCCTTCCTTCCTTCCTTCCTCCCTCCCTCCCTCCCTCCCTCCCTCCCTCCCTCCTTCCTTTCCTTCTTCCATTGCCCTTTTAGTTTGCAACTCACACTTAATTGATATCAATAGACCCCATCTCCATTTCTCTTGGTTCTCATATGGGTGTCTCCTCACCTTCCCCCAAAGATAAAGACACTTTTTTTTTGACAATATCTCCTTGAAGATAATGCCGCATTGATCTCAGAATCAATTAAAGGTGAGGGCACATGTTCTCTCTTTCATTTGGCACAGTCACCTTTTTGCCACCACTTTATACGAATGTCTGGGGAAAAGGCTATCTGGACCCATTTGTAGCTGACATAACTTCCAAACCAGTCTAGTGGTTTACCCATCTCCTAATTGCTTGGCTCTCATTTCTACTCTGGAACTGACAAGTTCTTAATTCCTGGAGCTCATTATCTGACAATAGCCTGGTCTTAGGGTACATTAATTAACCGCGAAGCCAGAATGCCATTAGATATCAACCTAATAATCAGCTTCCAAAAGAAATGTAATTTTGGAGATTTTTTTTTCTATTTGAGCAGAGAGAAGAATAAGATAAATAGTGTAGAGCTGAGGCCTTGGGGCTATGTTTAACAGTGGGTAACTCACCCAAGTGTGGTCATGGTGACGATAGTGTACCAGAAGGCAGCAGGGATGCTGGTGAAGTTGGTCTCCGTTGTGCTCTTTTCAGCATAGAACATAACTGTAGCAAAGATGATGATAGCCATAGTGAGGGAGAAGAGAAGGAAGCCCAATTCAGAGGCACAGCTCTTAAGCGTATAGCCCAAGATCCTTAGGCCCTGTGAGTGGCGCGAGAACTTGAAAATGCGGAAGACGCGGAAGACTCTCAGGGTCACAAAGGCCCCAGAGACATTCTCGTTTTCTGGCATCACCAGCCCAATGTAATAAGGCATGATGGCCACAACGTCAATGATACTCATCACACTCTTCATGAACTTAAATCGACTCGGGGCAGCAAAAAGCCGCATGAGATACTCAAAGGTGAAGATGAGGACACAAGCCGTGTCCATGCAGAAGAAAGCTTTGGGGAAACGATCTCCACAGGACATGCTCCTCTTCGTCCCAGGAGGTGGCCGACACGGGATTGTCTCCACCACGTTGGCAATGACTGAGACGGCAATGAAGAAACCAGTCACATAGTAGAAGACCAAAGCCATGGTGCTGGTGTGGGGGTTCTCAAATGCTCTCCAGAGCTGTTGGCGGAATGTGCTATCTGGCGGCAAGGCAGTGTCCTTGGCAATCTCGGCTTCTTCGTCCTCAGCCAGGCGCTCTGCATTCTCCTTCTTGCGATCTCGGTATTCCTCCAAGCAGCAGTCACCAATCAGCTCTGGGATGATTCCATAAAAGGACAGCTCTTCATCAAAGGCCTGTATGCACTCTTGGCGGGGGTAATGGAGTCTGCCGGTACGATAGAAGTTGAGAATGTGCCGAAACATCTCTGGGTCACGATCAAAGAAATATTCCTTGCTGTCTTCATCGAAAAAGAATTCCTTCTCGGAACTGCCTAATAAGGTGTCTGGATAACGGTCAAGGGTATTCTTCCACGTTTGGAAGCGTTTTCCACTAACGTTGACCACTAAGATTTCATCATGGCGGCGTCTCGGGTCCAGAGGAGGCTTGGGCATAGGCTTCTTGGCCAGTGGGAGCCAGCCCACAGCTGCTGCCCGGGCAAAGGGCAGCCAGGTTGCCACTCCTGCAGCCATATTGTATAAGCTGTATCACCATCAAACCTTCTATGCTCAAAGACTTTTGGTAAATAGGGGCTGTCTATCCTTCAGTTGGTTACTTTGGCCAGTGTCAACCATAAGTCACTGAGTTAGAGGGTCTCAGTAGGAATGTAACCATCCAGATTAGTTCTGTGCAAAATATCCAGGCACAACAAAGTAGCGTATTTATCCCAGTAAGGATGGTGACGTTTTTTCCTCCTGTGTAAAAATATCCAAGCTGTTTTCAGTGGATGTTAACAAATCTGGATGCATTAGAAAACTTGCTGTCAAGCAGCATTCCAGCTCTGTAATCAGATCAAGATACTCTACTATCAATAATTGTGGAATCAGAAAGAGATAATGCAGCTGACAGGGGTCTTCTCCATAGTTTGTGCCTGGTGACAGATTAATTTGACCATTTGGTTCTGTGCAGACTGAACATAATAGACACTCCTCTCTGGAAACCTGCAATGGATTATATTATTCCGCTGTTCTTTGTCTTTTGATCCTTTCTTCCTGTTGGCAGAGAAAATGGATGGCAGGCTACCAAGATGGGATGGGGAGGTAAAAGAAAGGGGCTCAATTGATACCTTCACCTTTAGGGAGGACACACATTGCTGTAGGAAGGGTGGGGGGGTGAGAGAGAAAAATAGAGAAACAGACAAACTATGAGAAAACATAACTATATGCCATTAAATTATGGCATTTGGAGTGAATGCAGCAGTTCTTAAGTTATTGCACTACTCCTGCTTTGAAAACTAAAACCCAAAAATATTATATGAGAAATTTGGTTTAATTAGCTGCTAATCCTAAGAGGCATTTGTTTGGATTCCAGTCTTTTGACTGCATTTTTGAGAAGAGATACTTAGAAGCTGGCCAAGGGAATGAGATCCACAATTGCACACCATTTCTGAGGAAGGCACCTTGAAACCAGCTCTTAAGATAACTACGTAAATCCTTCTCCAGAGCTAGAATAACATCTAGGAATCTAGAGCCCAAATGACTAGAGGAGCCAACAGGACCTATTTCATATTGTAAGAGTCAAAAGGCCACTGACAAAAAAGTATGATGACTCTTCGTAATGCTGTGTCCAAGATGTGGCATGAGGAAGCTTTGTCAAAGAGTTTGGTGAAGGCAAAGGAACACTTGTCATTTCTCTGTACCTACTAGGATGTTAAAAACTGCTGTTTCTCAGGGCAAACTAGCAACAGCCCCAGAGAAAGGAGGTTGGGGAGAGAAAAGGGCATTTCTCAAGAAAGGCCCACAGGATCCAAACAAACTTTCCCATTAACTGTCTCCTTGGGCCAAGAGTTCCCACCTCTAACTGGAAGCTAGACTTGAACTATAACAAGCCTACCTCTTTATAAACCATTTGAATTTTAAAACAATTCCAGTAAATGAAGGTGCAGGGGAAAACTGGAAGGAGGGGGATGGGAATCAAGAAAAGAACATGGCAAGACTTAAGGCAGGAGGAAAAAGAACAAGGCAAGTTTGAAAATAGAAAAGACAAAAATCCAGAGGGAGGGAGGGAGGGAGGAAGCGAGGAAGGGAGGAAGGAAGGGAGGGAGGAAGGAAGGAAGGAAGGAAGGAAGGAAGGAAGGAAGGAAGGAAGGACAAATTTAGAGAAGGCAGTGATCCCTGATGGAATGGTGGCAACTCCGAGGAGCAAAAGCATCAAATCTAAGATGCTGAAGAGTGAAGAAGCCCAATCTAACTGATATCTGGAATAATTGGGTGGGGAGGCTAACGCAAGGCTCTTACCCCAGAGATTGTCCGAGAAGCAGGCAGTAGCCTGACCACCACAAATCCCGGTGGGTAGTAATGGGATTCGGGTCAGGAGGTGCCGAGCCGCCCCCAGGACGCAAGCGACAAGGCTCCGGTTGCCCTCGGCGGTGCCAATCCTCATCGCTCCCCTCGGCTCGCCCGTCTGACTGTGCCGCGCTCCCACCCTCCAGGAGCCGTGTGTGTGTGTGTGCGCGCGTGTTTGTGTATCTGAGAGTGTGTGCGCGAGTGTGGGTGAGCTGCATTCGGCAGGGAGGGGGCAGAGCGAGCGGTTGGCAGCAGCGAGTGGCTGCATCGCAGGCGGCGGAGGCGCGCACCCCAGGCAGAGCTCGGGCCGGCCGGGGGCCAGCAGAAGCAGGGAAGACGCAGCCTGGAAGGGGTGGTGGTGGCGGCGGCAAGAGGCTGGAAAGACGGAGGCGGGAGGAAAGGAGTGAGACTAATGGTCCGGAATGGAGGGAAGGATAAGAACGGGGATACACGGAGGAGTTCAACAGGAGAATAAAGCAAAAAGATAGGATAGATACAGAGGAGAATCTGGCGTTAAGAGGAAAAAAGAAGAACGACCGGGAACAGAAAAACAGCTTGCTAAAATAACCTAGGGGAAAAAAAATAAACCAGATATCTTAAGAGTGCATCAAGAGGGACCGGGATGCTCTGGGAACTGGTCAGAAACTAGAGATAGGTAGCTGCAGGAGACAGGAAGCGGGGGAAAGGATTGGAGAAGCGTCCGATCAACAGATATCACTTCCAAGCCACAGAAAAGTGCTTTAGAGACGAAGGAGGCAGAAGCCCGGGATGGGCCAAACAGCAGGTGTGAAAGAAGTCTGGCGGACCGTCGAGATTTCTGGCAAGCAGAAAGGACGATCGGGCCCTTCCAACGCCTTGAAGTACCAGACTCCTGTCCACTATCAAGGGGTCTCCATGTATCCTTCTCTTTCCTATCCTCCGCCCCCTTTTGCTTCCGCTGGAAACCTACTTCCCAGTCCTGCCGTTTAGACCCGGGCTTATTCCCTTTCCGACCGCGGCTCAGAAATTTTGCACGATGCGCAGAGCTGCTGTCTTACGTTTATGAGCCTCCATAGGAATTTCAAATTTGGTGCCATACAGGATAAGTACAAAGGGGAGGAGGATCAGGGAAAGAGAGGGCATAATGCTACAGGGCGGGAGGGGCGAGCTTCTCTCAATGAATCTAGGCTGCCGCTCCTCCTTCCGAGCTCGCACAGAAAAATCCCGGGCTTCTCCTCACAGCGCCCCCTCTGGAGACCACGGGGAGCGTTGCTTGCGGTAAGCAGAGCCTCTGAACCCGCGCTCTTGTAGAGCGCACCCTAGTCTGTCTGACAATTGGGTTCATACAGCTTCCGCAAAATCGAAGAGGTGATAAGATCCCAAAGGAGAGTGTTCTCCCTCTTAAGGCGAATACCCTCCAAAACAATTCCCCTTCCCCCGGGGAAGGCTGGGAATGCTGGGAAAGCCTTGGTGGTTTTCTACATCCAAATTCCTTTTCTGGAGTGGGAGCAAAGGTAGTAGTAGGGCCTAAACTGGCACAAAGCAGACAGCCTACATTCCGCTAAATTCTTGATCTTGCTAAATGCTGTGAGGTGTTTGTTGTTGTTTTTTTTATTTCTCTTCATCTGAACTAATACATACAGTACTGGAGATGAACAATAAGTACAGTAACACAGAGAGGACAATGTTTTATTAAGTTAATGTTATGATTGCTGTGGTGTTTTTATGATTTCTAAGTTTTGCTGTTTTATTGATTTTTTTTATTTTTAATTGATATATGCTTCTCTGAGTGCCTCTTGGCAGAAACAGCTACTTGCAAGTGCAATAAATCAATAATATCTCTTCATCAATCTACATCATGCAGTATAAAATAGCAAAAAACAAACAAACAAACCCAACAACTCTCTGCTCAAAGAAGCATGCAGTTGCTACTTTTACCACTCCTAATTCTTCACACTCAGTGACTAGGATGGACTCTTATTCCCCCATCACTTCTGAAGCCAAGCCAACCCATCCAATATCATCATCTTCTCCTGCTTAATTCTTGGTTTTTGATAATAGCAAGCATGTGACATAGAGGGAGAATTATTGCTTCATCCATGTTAGGAAACTTTTCTATTTATTGCAGGAATTCTTAGCATGGCAACCATGGGCCACAAGATGCATTTAGAAATCTTTTTTGCATCATTACATAAAAATGTAATAATGCAAAGCTCGCTTTTGGCAAACCATCAGCATCATCTTTATTCTGAGAATGCCTTTGGACCCTTTACAGGCCTCTTAAACTTCCATAGAATTAAAATGAAGGCCACATGTAGCCCAAACCATAGTTTGGAAAGTTGTCCATCTGGCAAAAAAAGGGACAATAGGAAGAAGTAGAAGGGGAAAGTCCTGCAAAAGTGTGTGGGGGGGGGAGAAATAGAAGGGGCAGATGAATAGGATCTTAGTATAGCAAGTGTTTTGTAACCTATTTTGTTCCCTATGGACAAAATCAGTGGCAAACTCCCTAGCAACTCTTTTGTGACCATATTCACAACATATTCCCCATATTCCTAATTTCCCTCTGTTCCCATCCCAAGGTTAGGCTTAGCTACTACTCCCTTTCACCATACTCTATTTCACATGCAATTCCGTCATCACAACAACACAATTGCTAGCACCCACTCTTCCCTTACCCCCATTCAAGGTTCTTGAATCTAGCTCCTTCTTGACTTGAGAAAATCCCAGCAGGCAGATGCCCATGAAGACATATGGCCTCTCCAGAAGAGGATAATAGCTTTGCTTGGACTTTGGTTTCCTTTAACAGAAAGCTAAAATGTGAATTGGCTAGAACAAGGAGTGGAAGGGAAGCCTGGTGGATTAGGCTGGACAGATAGTTCATCATGCCAGCAGAAATGTAGCAAGAACCACATTACCAACTTCAGAAGCAAAGAAATCCATTTTTAATAGCAAAGATAAGGTGGAAGGACTTTGTCAGCAAAATCTGATGTGCAGAATTGTGTGTCCTGTTATGGTGTTACTGTATTCTGTTAAGGGAATACAGTATTAACAGCATTAATTAACATTGCAAATATTCTTATTATTCTTATTATGGTATAGCCTGTATGTTCAACTTGCTTCACATATATTCCTCAATAGTGCTTATGCCAAATCTACAAGCTAAGTCAGTATTAGTCTTTCTCAGCTTCCTCAGAGCAAATAGAATATTTGCAGCTGAGCTTCATACACTTCACTTCAAGCCAAAGGGGAAATAGTATACAAGGGAAATAGCCATATTAACTTTAATTGCATTTAATCTGATGACCTAAATCACACTTATTTCATCTTGGTCTTGATATGTGTGTGCTTTTTTAAGTATGCCTGAGATTGAGTTGCCACTGTACCTTATTATTACAGCATAGCATGTTAGTTGGAGACAAGGAGAGGGAAGTGTGTAAACTTCAAAAATGGGCCTATTTAGCTAATGCAAGATATGACTGCATTGTTATGGGATATGCTTGTCATGTCACATGGCCAAGCAGAAACTAAATAAAAGCAAATGAAGATACTGGTGCTTATTCAATAGCAGAAACTGGAAGAAGCATGGATTAAAATTCCAAATACAGTAATCCATCAGGCTGTTTTTAAACTGTCTGCTTATACATCTTCTAGTTCGCTTCTCAAGCCCCTCAACTCTCTCCTTTAGGCTGAGAGAACCAGCATAAACACAATTACACTAGCAGGAGAAACACTAGTAAAGCTTTCCTCTACATTACACCGTTATAATATTTCAATCGGGCCAGGGAGTATGCATCTCCTGGTGCCCGGCGATCTTCCACGCTTGGGTGGGTCCTCTCTGATCAAAAGATCTCTTGAGCATTTCACCTGGCTCTTATTTTTCTCTACTCCTTGAAAGCAACACGGAGCAAGAGACCTTGCTCGTTTCAGGGATAAGCAAACTCGGCCTGAAATCAGGGGAAAGCGGCCAGTCAGGTATTGCAAGAGCACGGAAGAGACGCACCGCACCTGAAGGTGGGAGGGGCGAGGAAACGCAGCCTCCACACGCGGTAGGGAGAGAACGTGCCGCGGTCGCGTGGTTCTTTCATTCCGATTTTAATAATCCATTTCCCGCCCCGTTCTGCCCTGCGAGTCAGGCTACTTCAGGACCTACCAGAACAGCCCGACCGCGTACAGATCCTAGCCGCGTGTAGGAAGAGGTGCTTGAGTGGACTCGTCCTTCTGAAGGAAGGTGTGGCTGATGATAAGGAAACGGTGATCCGGGGGAGGGGGGGAGAGAAACTAAGGTCCGAGGCCGCTTTCTGACGTGATCCTAGCCACGTGGCGGGCCAAGAACTCTCTCAGGCTGCGTCGCATTCGTCACCCCCTCCCGCTGCAAAAAAAGATCATTAGAGGCTGGAACCCAGCGCAGGCGCCCGAGACCGTTTTTAAACGAAGCAGAACGTGTTTTTATTTTTTTGTACCTCGTCGTATCTTGGTGGTAAGACTTCCTATTTTCTTGTTCATCTCGTGGGATATTTTTCAGCCCAGAGAGTGAACGTATCGGGAAGAGAAGTCTTTCCAAGTTTCCTCTTCCTATTCCAGAAAGCCTTAAAAAAATAATTAAACCTTGAATCGTCTGGCACCCATTCTCTTTAGCCATGAATTTCTCTATTCATGGTTTATGGCCTAGCAGCTGTTCCTGATTGCTGGTTTCAAAATGTAGTAAATAAATAATATCTCAGTAACTTCCTTCCAAACATTGCCCAGAGAGAAAGAGGCTCCAAGCATACATGGCCCCAAGCCATAATTTGATTTATCTTAATTTGGTGAAGCTAATGCGCCAAAGGCAACTGTGGCTCCGGTGGACTACATAAGTCAAGGGTATGCAATTTGGGGGGCCCTGAAGCCCACTGTTGCACAGCCCATTAGCGAACATACCTGCATTTTCACCCCTTACACCATACTCATCCTGCCAAGTAATCTTGGTCACAATTATTGACCCGGTAAAGATAAGAGCCTCTTCCAGTAACTCGCCTGCAAGTCACTAATTTCCTTTACAAGCATGATTATGGCTTGAGATCCAAATATTACACTATATGCCATTTCAAGGCAAACATACATTGAAACTTGCTTTGGATGCAGAAAGACCCCAGTACTGCACTCCCTGTTAGGTTTCCCTCATGAAAGCCTGAGGTAGTAACTGACAGAAAAGGCCTCCAGGGAATTGTTTTAATCAGAAAGACAGTTCTGAAGTAGATAAGCATACATAAGGCTGTAAAAAATGGACATCCAGATCATAGCAACGAACTTGGAGAGTTCTCTGTATTGCCATCTAATGATCTTTTGGATTTGCATAGCCCAAACATGAATGCCTGGTAGATGGACACATTGCTAGGTTCACTTCTATGCAATGGCACAGTTTGTTTTAGCCTTGATTTCTTTAAGGTAGTCTGTCTAGTTCACACACACAGTGTTAAACCAAATTAAAAATAAGTACCATTCTCATTATGGTTTAGCATTATGTGTGAACCCTGGTTTATTATAACTTCCTGTCGTTTTCTTTCCCGGGTGATTATATGTTGAGCTGTATGAGCATCAGAAATCAATAGATACAGGTTTGTTTGTTTGTTTTGCTGTACTGGGAAAAAAATAACCTGTTGATTTCTGTCTAGTAAAAAGCTATGAAAAAAGGAGCTCCCTTAAACATCTTATCCATTATATGATTCCCAAGTGATCAGGACTATAAATTCTACTAGCTTTTCCAGGTTGGGTACCTTTTTTCAAAGTCTGTTCTGCTGAAACCTGCATAGGAATAGTTTCCTTTTGGAGCAAGGAATGTAACTACTTGCTTTCAATTGTTGTTGTTGTTAATTGCGAAGTCGTGTCCGACCCGTCGCGACCCCATGGACAATGTTCCTCCAGGTCTTCCTGTCCTCTACCATCTTCTGGAGTCCATTTAAATTCACACCTACTGCTTCAGTGACTCCATCCAGCCATCTCATTCTCTGTCGTCCCCTTCTTCTATTGCCCTCAATCTTTCCCAGCATTAGGCTCTTCTCCAGTGAATCCTTCCTTCTCATTAGGTGGCCAAAGTACTTGAGTTTCAACTTCAGGATCTGGCCTTCTAAAGAGCAGTCGGGGTTGATCTCTTCTAGGACTGACCGGTTTGAACGCCTTGCAGTCCAAGGGACTCGCAGGAGTCTTCTCCAGCACCATAGTTCAAAGGCCTCAATTCTTTTGCGCTCAGCCTTTCTTATGGTCCAACTTTCACAGCCATACATTGCAACTGGGAAAACCATGGCCTGGACTATACGCACTTTTGTTGGCAGGGTGATGTCTCTGCTTTTTAGAATGCTGTCTAGATTTGCCATAGCTTTCCTCCCCAGGAGCAAGCGTCTTTTAATTTCTTGGCTGCAGTCCCCATCTGAGGTGATCTTTGAGCCCAGAAAAATAAAATCTGTCACTACCTCCATTTCTTCCCCATCTATTTGCCAGGAATTGAGAGGGCCGGATGCCATGATTTTGGTTTTCTTAATGTTGAGTTTCAAGCCAACTTTTGCACTCTCCTTCTTCACCCGCATCAAGAGGCTCTTTAGTTCCTCTTCACTTTCTGCCATTAGAGTGGTATCATCTGCATATCTTAGGTTGTTGATATTTCTCCCGGCAATCTTAATTCCAACTTTTGATTCATCTAGCCCTGCCTTTCTCATGATGTGCTCTGCATATAAGTTAAATAGGCAGGGCGACAGTATACAGCCTTGCCGGACTCCTTTTCCAATTTTGAACCAATCAGTGGTTCCGTGTTCGGTTCTCACTGTTGCTTCTTGACCCGCATATAGGTTTCTCAAGAGACAAATGAGATGGTCTGGTACTCCCATCTCTTTAAGAACTTGCCACAATTTGTTGTGATCCACACAATCAAAGGCTTTTGCATAGTCAATGAAGCAGAAGTAGATGTTTTTCTGGAACTCCCTAGCTTTCTCCATGATCCAGCGTATGTTGGCAATTTGATCTCTAGTTCCTCTGCCTCTTCGAAATCCTGCCTGTACTTCTGGTAGTTCTCGATCCACATACTGCTGGAGTCTAGCTTGTAGGATTTTAAGCATAACTTTACTAGCATGTGAAATGAGTGCAATGGTGCGATAGTTTGAACATTCTTTGGCATTGCCTTTCTTTGGAATTGGAATGTAAACTGACCTTTTCCAATCCTGTGGCCACTGTTGAGTTTTCCAAATTTGCTGGCAAATTGAGTGTAGCACTTTTACTGCATCGTCTTTTAAGATTTTGAATAGCTCAGCTGGAATACTGTCACCTCCACTAGCTTTGTTGTTGCTCAGATTTTCTAAGGCCCATTTCACTTCACATTCTAGGATGTCTGGTTCGAGGTCAGTGACCATCTCATTGTGGTTATCTGGGATGTTAAGCTCATTCTTGTATAGTTCTTCTGTGTAGTTTTGCCATCTCTTCTTAATCTCTTCTGCCTCTGTTAGGTCTCTGCCATTTTGGTCCTTTATCATGCCCATCTTTGCATGAAACGTTCCCTTCATATCTCCAATTTTCTTGAAGAGATCTCTGGTCCTCCCTATTCTGTTGTTTTCTTCTATTTCTTTGCACTGTTCATTTAAGAAGGCATTCTTATCTCTTCTAGCTACTCTCTGGAATTCTGCATTCAATTGGGTGTATCTTTCTCTTTCTCCTTTGCCTTTCGCTTCCCTTCTTTCCTCAGCTATTTGCAAAGCTTCCTCAGACAGCCATTTTGCTTTCTTGCATTTCTTTTTCTTTGGGATGGTTTTAGTTGCTACCTCTTGTACAATGTTGCGAACTTCCATCCATAGTTCTTCAGGCACTCTGTCTATCAGATCCAGTTCCTTAAATCTATTTGTCACCTCTACTGTATATTCATCAGGAATATGATTTAGTTCATACCTGAGTGGCCTAGTGCTTTTCCCTACTTTTTTCAATTTAAGCCTAAATTTTGCAACGAGAAGCTCATGATCTGAGCCACAGTCAGCTCCTGGTCTTGTTTTTACTGACTGTATACAGCTTCTCCATCTTTGGCTGCAGAGCACATAGTCAATCTGATTTCTATGTTGACCGTCTGGTGATGTCCATGTGTAGAGCCGTCTCTTGGGTTGTTGGAAAAGAGTGTTTGTTATGACCATCGTATTCTCTTGACAAAATTCTATTAGCCTGTGCCCTGCTTCATTTTGTACTCCAAGGCCAAACTTGCCTGTTATTCCGGTTATCTTTTGGCTTCCTACCTTAGCATTCCAATCCCCCATGATGATAAGGACATCATTTTTTGGTGTTAATTCTATAAGGTGCTGTAGGGCTTCATAGAACCGGTCAATTTCATCCTCTTCAGCACCAGTGGTTGGGGCATAGATTTGGACTACTGTGATATTGAATGGTTTGCCTTGGATTCGAATTGAGATCATTCTGTCATTTTGGGGATTGTATCCCAGTATTGCTTTTCCTATTCTTTTATTGACTATGAAGGCTACTCCATTTCTTCTGAGGGATTCTTGCCCACAGTAGTATACCTGATGGTCATCTGAGTTAAATTCACCCATTCCTGTCCATTTTAGTTCGCTGATTCCTAAGATGTCGATGTTCAGTCTTGTCATCTCTTTTTTGACTACGTCTAGCTTGCCTTGATTCATGGATCTTACATTCCAGGTTCCTATGGAGAAAAAATCTTTACAGCATCGGACTTTCCTTTCACCACCAGATATATCCACAGCTGAGCGTCCTTTCGGCTTTGGCCCAGTCGCTTCATTCTTTCTGGCGCTACTAGTACTAGCCCTCTGCTCTTCCCCAGTAGCATATTGGACACCTTCCGACCTGAGGGGCTCATCTTCCAGCGTCATATCTTTTTTCCTTTTAGTACTGTCCATGGGGTTTTCATGGCAAAGATACTGGAGTGGTTTGCCATTTCCTTCTCCAGTGGATCACATTTTGTCAGAGCTCTCTGCTATAACCTGTCCGTCTTGGGTGGCCCTGCATGGCATAGCTTATAGCTTCATTGAGTTGCTTTCAATTACAAATTGTTATATTGCTGTTAAAGTTATAATAATAAAGTGACAGGCATAGTGGGGCAATGTATGCCATGTCAAAGAAGCAAACCAACAAAAGCAAAATAGGGGAGGTGGTTGCCCCAGAAGAGTTGAAATCCCTGGTTAGATGGAAACATCCAATACCGTCTTCCTCTGCAGTACTTACAGTACTTGCAGTCAACTTTTATAAAATGCAGTGAATGCACTGAGCTTTAAGAAATATCTTTAGTATACCCCGAAAATATGTTGAAAAAACCTTGGCAATTTTGATTTGTTACAAATAAACTAAGGGAGCTGGGTGACTTCAGTGAAGGCCATATTTGTTGATGGCTGATGGATAGCCAGTCATTGGGTCTGTCCAGCTTTCCACAAAATCTGGGTCCCAGTTGTAGTTAAATCTTTGCAGCCTCTAAGTCTAAAATGTTGTATATTGGCAAGCGATTTCAGAAAGAAGAGGAGAAAAATCCTGGTTTCAGAGAGTGGAGAGGCTCGTGGCAAAAAGGAAAGGATGTAATAAGATTCTTATTGACAATTGTATGAAAAATATGATGCTTCTTTGATGCTTATGTGTCAAATTCTTGGTTGATAAAGTACAGTATTCTTTCTAACCAATGGAACAACTTGTCTCAAGAAATTGTGGGCGCTCCATCACTGTAGATTTTTAAGAAGAGGCTAGACAGTCACTTGTTTGAGATGGTATAAGTTCTCCTGCTTGAGCAGGAGGCTGGACTAGAAGACCTCCAAAGTCCCTTCCAGATTCTATTCTATTCTATTCTATTCTATTCTATTCTATTCTATTCTATTCTATTCTATTCCATTCCATTCCATTCCATTCCATTCCATTCTATTCTTTCTCTCTTTCTAGAAGTCCAAACTACCATTAAAAGGCAAGATATTGAAAACAGTAACCCCTTACTGCCACCTAGAAGGCATTTGGAGTTTGTCGCTGAGATACGATAGCCTTAGCAATATCCAAAGTATATGTTATACTTTAATATATACAATTTTGGAGGAAAACAATCTAATTTGAAAATGATTCATAAACTTGGAAAAACTAAGACACTACATTCCTTAAAGCTGGGAGATGGGAAGGTGATGATCAAAAAGTCAGGTTAAGAGGGGTTTTCTTCATTTGATGTATCAGGAACATAAGATATAAAATTGTTTTATCCCAGGAAAAAAACTCCAGAGGCGAACATACCCAATTGTAAGAATCATATGGCTGTGGTGAGTTCATTGTGAGCTTTATGCTATGGTTCTTTAACTGGCACTATCAAAATCTTCTGAAATACACAAATTTTTATGAAGAACCCGTGTACAGCTTTGAAGCATCTCTGCAGTGATTCAAAACAGTGGCAAGAGCCACCACACCAAACCTGAATTTCTCCTAAGATTTGTCCTCCTTTTTCCCAGCCCACTGTTCTTCCTCAATAAACTCAAATCGGCTGTTAATTTTTTCACATTTATTTCTGATGTTCAAGGCTTTTGGACTTACTAACTGTGGCATGGTGGGCAGAATTCAACAGGCGAAGAGTTTGTTGGGAGGTGATAGAGGCCAGAGCTGGAAAAACCTGTTTTTTGTACTTCCATCCACAAACCAGGTTTACTTGTTGCTTTTCCTTGAAAGTGAAAAGTAGCCAATCACTTGCAATCTAAATTGAGAAATGTGCAGCTAAATCTCATTGACCTAGAAACCAAGATGTGTGCGGTATGAATAATACATGCACAGCTTTTTAATAGTACAGCCTTGCATGAAATCATCACCTCTTAACCTTTTCAAATGCTTCCTTGCTGGGTTAGGGACAGAACTCTAAAAACCTCCTGCATTAGAATGATTCAGCAGTTATGCAACTTTCAAGTCTCTCTCTCTCTCTCTCTCTCTCTCTCTCTCTCTCTCTCTCTCTCTCTCTCCAGAATATTAAGCAAAAGGCACATGTAGAAGAAAGGGTGTTCCTGCTCCCCACCAAAAAAAGCCACTGTGCAGCATGCCAACAAATGAAAAGAGCAGCACCATGGGGCTAAGCCACTGAAAAACTAAGTTGCCTCCTAACAGGAATTGAGAACAATCTAATGGGAATTCAGGGTTAAGGTTGATCATTGGAATTTGCTAGGGAAATCCATGTCTTTGGGAAACAGAAGTGGTGATAGAATTCTCCTTATTGCATGTTCTACTTGCCAGGCAAGGTGATCCCAATAAAAGCCATACTGTCTTAGTGAGCCCCAAGATTGCCATTGCAGTCATCATGCTACACGGAGATATTAGATTCATTGGCTTCTTCCACTAAGCCCAGGCAATGGGCTACCTCACTCCAGGACTAGTAGCCCTTTTTAGTCTTCTCCTTCCCCCACTGCTTCTTGACTGGACACTCCTGTATGAATCAACCTCTGAATCAGCACAGAGGAAACAACCAGCACTTAGCAGCAATCAATACCAGCTCTGCTCTAGCTAAGAGCTGTTCATTACATTGGCCAAAAGCCAAGCTTTCCCTCCCAATTGTAAATCAGGCAGGCAACCAAAACCACCCCCCAAAAGATCTGTTTGGGATACCAGCTGAGCCAGGGAAGGTGATCTCATTAGGATAGAAGAGGCACGAATTTAGCATTCTTTTACTGTCTGGCTCAATCAAGACTACCCAATGTGGGTTAAAGACATAAGCATAGGATCATATTGGTATGTTGGTTATAGAAAAGGACTTTCCCATACTGAGTATCTCAGATTGTACAAAATATGGAGGTAATTTATGCTATTTAAGGCTAACCCTGCCATTAAGCAATTAGCAGGAGAAAGAGAGAGAGAGAGTTGTCAAAATATTCAAATTGCCAAAATAACTTATTTGGTCTTGAAACCTGATGCAGCCTAATGTGGAAAGGTAGGCTCACCATTCTCTTCATAGTCTCAAGCAGCAGAAATATGTGGTCCTGCAATTTGCTACTGCAAGACGTAACAATGACTGTGTGCTGAGCCCAGCTACCTAGTACCCCATGAAGTAAAAGAGTTGACCATACTTGGAAAAAGAGTTGTATCACTTCATACCTCATTTTTAAATCTTTTTTCACGTAAGAATCCTAAATCCTATCACAAAACTCTTCCTTATATACAGCATCAGCAATATTATGTGTATGTGTAAACATGTATACATTTGGCAGAATTTTGTATTATAAATGTGATATTCTCTTTGTAGCCAGAAATCATTCCTTTGACACCTTCCCCAACTTCTATTATCTTCTATAGCAGTGGTTCTCAACCTTTCTAATGCCGCGACCCCATAATACAGTTCTCCATGTTGTGGTGACCCCCAACCACTTATAAATCACTGGGTGCCAGGGGCGTGGCCAAAGAAAAGGGGGAAAAAAGGCAGACAGCCTTGTTTGGTGACCCCCGTGAAATGGTCATTCGACCCCAAATGGGGTCCCGACCCACGGGTTGAGAACCACTGTTCTATAGCCACCTTTTTTTTCATATTGAGTATTATTGTTTATATAATACTAGACATTTATAAGAATAAATTGGTATAGTTACAACTGACATTTGGTAAAACAGTAATATTCCTTTAAATAATTAACATAGTTGATAGCATAACAACTATTTCCAATCATCAACCTTAATACTTAATATAATAAAGCTCTAAAATCTCTTCTTATTCTAACATGTTTCAACCCACTGATAAAATTTTCCCCAGGTTTTATAGAAGATTGAGTCTTCTTTCTCTTTCATCTCTAACGTTAATCTGTCCATTTCTGCACAATCTAGGATTTTCAAAATTATAATCTGGTCTGATGGTAGGTTTTCATTTTTCCAAAATTGAATACTATTCTTGCAGCTGTTAATACATGTAATATTAAATAATCATTTTCTTTGCCATAATTAGGTCTTAATATATCTAACAGGAACAGTTCTGGTTTAAATTCTATCTGGATTTTCATCATCTTTTCTAGCCATCTATGAATCTCAGACCAATATTTTTTTACAATAGAACATGTCCACCAGGCATGATAATAAGTACCCGGTTTTTGCTTACATTTCCAACATGTATCCGATAAATTTTTAAACATTTTCGCTAAGCGAACTAGTGTCATATGCCATCTATAAAACATTTTATATAAGTTTTCTTTGTATGTTACTGCTTTAGTTTGATATTTTTATCCCACAGTTTTTGCCAGTCTTCTAATTCTATAGAATATCCAAAGTTCTTCGCCCATACTATCATTGTCTCTTTTACTTGTTCTTCTTCCATCTTCCAATTTAATAAGTATTTATAAAGCTTCTTAATCAAATGTTCATCTGTTTTTAAAAGTATTTTATCAAGTGGAGTCAGCTCTTTATAAAATCCCATTATTTTTATGTCTTTTTCATATCTTGTTTGAATTTGCAAATAGGACACCATGTTAAGTCAATACCTTGTTGTTGAAGGGCTTGCCTGTCTTTGAGTTTTCCATCCTTGTCCAAAATGTCTTCATAACTAACAAGTTTATCATAATTAATCAGATTCAGATAAGCAAATGCTTCCATCGCTGAAAGCCATTCAGGAATTTTCATATACATTTTGTGTCTAACTTTCTCCCATTCAGAGAATAAAACATTTCTTATAGCATGGTTTTGAAAGTACTTATATATTTTAGCTTTCTCCTACCATAAAAAGGCATGCCAGCCTAGCTGAAGGTCATATCCCTCTAAATAGAGAATTTGCTTATTTCTCAGAGTAATCCATTCTTTAAGCCAAAGCAAAATAGCTGCTTGATAATAAAGTCTCCAATCCGGAAGTCCCAAACCCCCTCTCTCTTTTGAGTCTTGTAGAAATTTACATTTAATTCTTGCTTTCTTTCTTTGCCATATAAATCTTAATATCATTGCATTTAAATTGTCAAAAAATTTCTTACCCAGCTTTACAGGAACTGTTTGAAATAAAAAAATTAGCTTTGGTAAAATGTTTATTTTAACAGTCGCTATTCTTCCTAACAATGATACTTGGAGATTTTCCCATTTTTCCAGGTCTATTTTTATTTGTTTTATTAGTCTCTCACAGTTATCTTCTTTTAGTAATGAATATTTTGCCATAAGATAAATACTTAAATATTTAACTTTTTTAGCTATTTGAAGATTTGTCTTTTTGGCGAGTTGAGTTTTCTGTTTATCAGTTAAATTTTTTGTTAACACTTTAGTTTTTTCCCTATTTATTTTCAATCCAGCCACTTCTCCAAATTTCTCAATTTTCTGCAAAGGTTTAGGGGCTCTGCAGCCACTTTTGATGACTTTTAAAACAAATTAGAGAAACTCCAAGAAAAGATATTTACTCACAGCTATCATCACAATGGCCAAATAGAAAATTCATACTCAGCACCAATGTATGTATGTGTGCAGATCAGTGATACTTTGGCCTGATCAAGAAGAGCTTTTCTTATGTTCTTATGTAGAAGCATAAACACTACATCACTTCTGAATGTAGGGCCCCATTTTTTGCAGCAACTCACAATATAGTTTTAATAGATGGAGTTTGAAAAAGAAGGTAGGTTGTGCACAAACAGTCAAGCTGATGGGATGCAAAGAATGATCTGTTCCAGTTCCTGTACGTTTGTTAATACTGTGGAAGATTTAATGGAAGAGCCATAAGTAGATTGAAAATCCTAAATTGTCCCTACTATCTCCAGTTAAGGCTGGGAAATGTCTGAGAGAGCCATTGTCAGCAGTGTAAATCAACCTTCCCCAACCTTGTGCCTTCCAGATGTGTTGAACAACTGCTATCTAATCCAGCAGGCAGGAATAATGGGCGATGTGATCTAAATTTGAAGGGTACCCAATTGGCAAATTTCATTAAAGTGCTTTACCTCTATAAAAATGTAGTTTAATTGTTTGATAGCATAGCAGCCATGAAGGCTTTGCAGAAGATATTCAAATGCCATGATGTGTCTATATTGTACCTACAAAGATCAGACATGTGCAAGCTGTGGTGTTTCCTATGACTGTGGAAGGGAAAGTTGGATTTGAAGAAAAAGCATAGGAAGAGTATTGACACTTTTGAACTTTGGTGTTAGAAAAGAAAAAAAATCCTGAGAATACCATGGACAGCCAGGAAAACCAACAGTTTATCAAACATATTAACCCAAAGTTCCACTTGAGACACAAATAAACGGGCTCAAATTGTCCTACAGGTAGTCCCCATTTAATGACATGTTTTACAAATATTCAAAGTTACAACGGGCATGAAACAGGTGCTTTTTGGCCCATAAAGTTTCCCCAGCTGTCAAAAATGATCTGGATAGTTTGTCATGAAGAAAATCTATGTGGTCACTAAGAATTGACAATGACATGGTGGCATATGATCAATCAAATCACCCCAGAAGGATATCCATTTGAGAATTACAGTGGATTAATTATACAATCATATTTGTGCCAAAATAATTGTAATGAGGTCAGACTTCATCTTGGCAATGGCTGGGTAAAGCTGGACCATGCAGTAAGTCAAATGTGGACCCTGCCTACGTCTAGACTGAAATTAGCAGTTTTTGTTAATGCTCAACCAGAACAAAGTATATTTCAACCATTATATCCCAACTGTCCCCCCCAAAATGAAAATAAAAAAATAAAGGTTATTTTATCTTTCAAGACTATTTTGAGAAGACCCTAATTGTGGAAAAAATGAAGGCCACTAAAAAGAGCCTTGCAGAAACCAAGATGGCCCAAAGCTATCACAGATGCCATGAACCTGACTTTATAACAACTCAGAGAAGGCAGTTGCTGCCAGACAAACTGGGCAAACTGTAGTCCATTGGATCAAGCAGAGTTGGAAATAACTGAACAATGACAACTGCATCCCTATTTTCTGCAATAAATCATACTCAAAGAAGCTTATACAATGAAAAAGTGCTGATTCAATATTTATTAATTGGTATCCCGTCTTCATTTATGGGAATAAAACAGTCATGAGCCTCCAGGCCCAGGAGACAAAAACAGAAGCTGGTCAGAAGGAGATCCAATCTGAAAATAAGGAGGAATTTCCTTACAGTGAGAACAATTTACCGATGGAATAGCTTGCCTCCTGGAATTGTGGGTGTCCATTACTGGAGGTTTTCCAGAAAAGATTGGACAATTCTTCTGGGATGGAAGAAGGTTTCTTTGCCTTAGGCGGGGAGTAGGGACTAAAAGACCTCCAGGGTCCCTCCCATCCCTGGGAATCTATGAGGCCATCTTCCAGTAAAAGGCAAGCTGAAAAACGTCATTGGGAAGCTCTGCTTCCCCCCCCCCTTGTGGTTTATACATTTTATGCCATACCAGCCATATGTTTATTGGCACTTCTGAAGAGAAAATGAAGAGGAATACAAAACCAGGATGCAGGGCATGAGCTGTTCCACAATATGCTTTGATCTCCAGTTACTGATAGGAGAGGTGTGCTGGGAATTGCAGCTCAGCAGCCTCTGGGAACCGCACTGGCCTACCTCTGATTAGGATTTCAAAGGACAGAAAGTGACCTTTGAACTAACAAATTGGTTGCCAATGAAATGGAAATGCTGTCAGCATGAAGCAGTTGATCCTTGTGACAACAGAAGAGTTATCCTACCATTACTATTGATTGAAGACCCTGGACTGTCTGTTTAAGGAAAATCTCAACATAGCCGTTTGATAGTAACGCCAAGGGAAATGCCATTGGCATTTGGACAAGGAAGACTCAGACTAGAACTGACTACTCCTACACAGTAATCCGTCAGCGTTCTTATGACATCCCAGCCAAACTCTGGGCATGGCTTTTTCTAGCAATTTCCTGTAGGTATTAAATACAGCAGAGAGGAGCTAGAACCCTGTGCCAGAGGGCCCAGGGGAGAATAGTAAACGAACAGCACTACCTCTGGGGTTTCTTCTTCAGAAAAGACAGCAGTTATCGGAAAAGTGTGCTTCTTACAGCTCTTCCTGGCAGAGACACTCAGGGGGATATTTTGTTTAACTGTGTCAAAAGCTGTTGAAAGATGAAGGAGAATCGCTGGTTTGCATCATCCCCATCTATCTTTCGGTATAGATCCTCCACAACAGCAACCAAGATAGTTTCAGTCACATAGCTGTGCCAGATACTAGCCTGGTCAAATTTTTATCTTAACTTTGTTCAGAAAAGTATAAATCATCAGTAACTTTGGCTGAGTCCTCTAACCTTGACTTGAGAGATTTAATGCTACTGCACATATATTCTTCTTTTTCAGAGCATCTCACATTCCTCAAGTGCTTCTGCACATGCACCCCACCCCCCCACTCACATCTCTGAGGCCGCATATCTCCTTTCAGTTAGCTCAGACTCTGTGACAACTTCCATTTTTTGATCTGATCCTTCAAAAGCAGCTCAATGTCAGGCTGATTATAGTGACTTCAATATGTCAGTTCTTGGGAATGCAGACCTCAGCTGGCACAGGAAGAAGTCTCATTCCCACACCCAAATCCTTCTCCTTCATGGAGGTGGAAACATTGGAACATGAACCAAACTAGGTGGGAATAGAAAAGATCTAATCCAATGATATTGTCCAGGCTTACAAGTGGAATAGCAGTGAGTGCATGGCCAGTCATTCTAGAGGTCCCAGTATTAAATTTGTAGAATCTACATTTAAAATAATTTCTAGCAGCATTATAGGAAAAGAGCCTATAGGGCAGTGGTTCTCAACCTGTGGGTCGGGACCCCATTTGGGGTCGAATGACCATTTCACAGGGGTCGCCAAACCACACTGTCCGCCATTTTTTCCCCTTTTCCCTAGCTGTCCTACTCTCTCTTATTGATGGCCACACCCACTTGGGGGTCACCACAACATGGGGAACTGTATTATGGGGTCACAGTATTAGAAAGGTTGAGAACCACTGCTATAGGGCAACTGCTGCCAGTCTCATTGTTTCTGCTCTTAAGACACTACAGGAAAGTTATTTCAGTAGAAATGAGTGATAGAGTATAGGCAGGCAGATTTCTCAGTGGAAAGATTCATTGAAGAGAATCCTCCAAATAAGTATGGCTGTCATCTTGTATTTAGACATTCTTCTGTAGCAAGGTTGTCAAAACAAATCAAAAGATCCTTTTATTAAATCAAAGATTCGGTTTCTTTTAATATGAATTGCTGGCACACAGGTCATATCTAATGGTCCCTTGATGCATAGCATCTATGAGAATTGGCCAGAGAAAAGAACGATGACTCAAGTTCAAACTATAAGGATGCATGAAACCAGGCTGCTTTAGCTAACATTCAGTGCATGGTGCCAGTCCTATACATCTGTGAACATCCAATTATCTTTTATACAGAGAGATTCTTAAAAGTATTCCTTATGACCCTTAGTCATTATCAAAAAAATTGTTGTTCCCATTTCACAACTGCAGATTTGTGTCTTTAGCAGCTGCCAGAAATTAGTAAAGAGAGTTTTGCTATGGCATAGAGAAAGAACTGTTATTTCAATCTATTTTGCAGTTTCTTCAGGTATGTTAGTAAAGCTGTCTGTAAATTGACACCAGTCACAATCCTTGATCTATATTGCTGAAGACCATATTAAAGGCTCAGTAACTCATTAGAAAACTAATAGCTTGGCTTGGATTTGTGCCAGGTTTACAAAGAATTTGATCTGTAAAAGACCTTGGCATGTAGTAATTTGCATGATTTGAGCTTAATATGCTTGTTCTGGTTTATTCAATAAATACTGTTAAACTATAGTTTAGCATGGCGGCAAATCAGCCCAGTGGGCAAAGGGTCTTCAATTTAAGAATACAAGAACTGGGTTTGCAAGATAAGCTGAACCACAAACTAGCCAACCATATTTTAGCGCAGTATATTGTGCATTTTTTTTAGTTAATAATTCAGTTAAGGAGTTTGGGTTCACACAGCATTCATACTAGATGGGGGGGGGAGTTTAGTTCATGATCAATGATTTTGCGTGAACACAGACCTTCTGTCTCTCCATTAAGGATGGCTCTCTGAGGATGGCATTGCCCTACTTCTGTTTTCCAAGATCAGGCACACTGGTGCAGATTGCAACTGACCCTTGAGATTGTACAGATCCTGGTTGGAAACTGGGATTTGTAGTCCTAAAACTCCAGAGAGTGCCATGTTAGACCAGATGCAGTCATAAAATAACAATCATTAGTGAGTTTCTCTGATCTCCTTTTTCAACCACCTTCAATTGCTGCTGTTCTTTTGTTGTTGAAAAGCCTCCTCTCACCGTAAGTTTTTTTTCCCCAGCAAATTGAATTAAGCATTACTATGATTGTAGCTATTCATTTCATCCTGGCCTGTTTTGAAACACTGATAAACGGCAAGTTGGGTAAAGAAGGCTGAGAAAATACAATGCCTCATTTAAACTACTAATCAGGACTACCCTGCTTTGAGAGAAAGCCCCAAATGAAGCTTAATTCTTGTGCTAAAAACTGGAATTCCTTTGATTTTTATCAAAGAATTCCTCGGCCAAAAGAACATTTGTGGTTTGAATATTTCCTCTCTCGACGCAGTTCAAAGGGTTTCCTAATCAGGAATTTGTTTCCTATTACAAATATTTTAAAATACAATTGAACGGGAGGGGCGCGGCTAGGACTGGAGAATGAAGAAAATTTCTCCGGTTAGCAGCCCGGTTGAAACATGCTAGCATTACATAGAAACTCAACTCAGATGACTCTGTCCCTATTTTTTAAGAATTACAATTTTATTCACGTTCAAAATATGGCATTGCTAATGCGTTAGTATCCCTTCCTTGATGAGGGAGAGAGGAAGCTAAACTGTAATTAGTATTTGATGGGGGAACTTTAAAATCATTTTTGTTATTCGTAAATGAAATATGTCAACTATGTCTAGCACGGAGTCCCGGTCTGCTTTCAACTGTTCCTCATTGTGTGAATTTGTTTGGTAATACATCATATAATTGAAGCTTCTTTCTTAGTCATCTCTTTATCTAGATGCCCCCAAAAGCCATAACAGCTGCTGGCAGGGGTTCTCAACCTTGGCAACTTTAAGACTTGTGGACTTCAACTCCCAGAATTCCTCAGCCAGTCTTAAAGTTGCCAAGGTTGAGAACCCCTGCTAGTAAAGACTGAAGAGAATCAGAACTAATGAAGAAGAGGGGAAGGAAAATAAAAGGAGGCAGGGGCAACTCCAATCACTATCATATGTATTCCAAAGCTGTGAAAACTGGAAATGTAGAAAGTCACCACTTTCCCTCTGGCTTAAATGGACTTAGCTTCCATAAAAGTGATGAGTTCAATCTGCATTCAGTGATAAACTCTGGCACAAAAAAAAAAAAGAGTGGTAACAATCATATGTAGGTTACCTTTCTTATCCCTCTGAACAACTGCAGCTCAGCATTGAAAATGAAAAGACTAGGCCCAAGTACCAGCACAGAGGAATCCTTTTCAGAAATTAACATGCCCGGTTGGCCAATGGACTTTATATGGAGACTCATTTATGGAATCCTTGTCCTATAAGAGCCCTGAGTGTATGGCATGGTCCCACTGTATTTTCAGATCAGCCTTGTGCAGCAAGTTAGGTTGAGCTAGACAGAGAGATTGCCAACATGATCGCCAACGTCCTATAATGGATATGGCAAAAGAAGAAGAAGAGAGAGATGGAGACACGTGTCCATCCATTGAGTGAACCTTACGACGAGGAAACATATCAGAATATTACTTGCTCTGTTAATATCCAACAATATTTTGTTGTACAGTTAGGCTAGAACTTGAGAGCCAACATCAGCAGAAAGAATGAAGCTCCCACAATGCTTCAGCTGCCTGTTCACTTATTCAAACTTACACAGTCCAATGCTTCTCCATCGGACCACTCAGCCTGGAGTCAGAAGCTGTCTGGAGGTCAGCAGCATATAAGCACCACACACACACACATTCCCCACCCCCCCAAAAAACGCTACTACTCTGCCTTGAGGGTTAGCAAGTCTATGGTATAACATGAACCAGGTCTTATGTTTAGCTTCTTGTTTTACATAGGGCAGTGGTTCTGAACCTGTGGGTCGGGACCCTATTTGGGGTCGAACGACCATTTCACGGGGGTCGCCAAACAACGCAGTCTGCCATTTTTTTCCCCTTTTCCTTAGCTGTGCTACTCCCTTTTATTTTATTGGCTTTTGAAAGCCAATAGAATAGACTCTCTTGAATAGGAATTGTCCAGGCTGTCTCTGCACTGCTGAGCCCGCCAAAAGTCCCATTCTGCAAACAGTGCTGCACCAGTTGAGTAGTCCTTGACTTACGACCGGTTGAATAGTCCTCGACTTACGACCGGTTGGGGGGTCGCGGCATTAAAAAGGTTGAGAACCACTGACATAGGGCCATGTATAAAAATACTAACAAGAATCAGATCAATATAGAGGTCCCTTTGAATGCTTGCACAGACAAAATGAGCATCTGTTTAGGTGCTTTTCTTACCAGACACATAGCACTGCTTTGAAGACATTGCTCATTAATCCCAATTCTCCGACTGTTGGACCCAACTAGGTATTTCCACTAGAAATATATGTAAGAGTGTATGCATATGTTAGCAAAAGGTGGCTTCACGTTCAGCAGATTCCTTAGCTTGGCTTTAGTGTAGTGACTTCCAGATCTGGAAAAGTTTCAGCTGTTAATTCATGCAAATCAAATTGCTATGGCCACAAGAGCAGGTCAAACCAGTATGTGTGTGTGTGGGGGGGGGTCTGTCTGTCCCTGACCAGTTGGCAGTCTAAATTCATTCTAGCAGAACAATTTTTGTATGTGAAAATTGTACCCTCCAGATATGTTTGATTTCAACTCCCACGATCCTTAACTAAACAGGAGCTGAGATGCATACCAGGCAAAAGTAAACAGTTTGCTTGTTTGTGGCTCAGCTGTTGTATAAACTCAAGCATGCTTTATGGCAAATTGTGTGCAAATTGTGGTTGATTCAAATAAATCATGGCTTATATTAAGTATACAGCATGCTGTTGTAATATCATCAGCATTTTTATTTCTTCTCTTAAGCCAGGGTGGATAACCTTCAGGAGCTGCTGTGGATGAGTGCTGAAGAGAGATAAGGGGATCATTCAGTGCTGGATTTGTTTAGGGGGGGGGAGTTCCAGGTATTTTGGGGGACTGTCATCCATCTTTAAAAGAACATCTAGCTTATTTTAGAGCCTACAATACTGTAGGGATACCCAAAGGTTGTAGGCTGAGGATTGCACTTGGATTTTGAGTAGCATGTGATGGTCAGCTCTCTCAAAATGACTGTACGGATTCAGGGGAAAAATTATTTACATTAATTGCACTTAAGTAAACCTTCAATACATTGGGAATCTCTGCAATCCATACTTCAAGGCTACATGCAGATTTAGGACTTCAAGGTCTGCACCTCACTTTGTGTGAGTGCGCGCACGTGTTTTGCCTTAATGGGGCAGTTGTTAATCATTGATGCCTGGTTAAAGGCGGCTCCAGGAACTGCAATACAATTTTGGAAGCCACCTGTAGTAAAAAAAAAAAAAAAAAAAAAAAAAAGTGAGCCATGATGATTTTTAGGTAGAATTGCCAGCAGAAAGAAATAACAAGAGCTGAAGGCTGGCCAATTGTGGTGCTGCAAATTGATCTATGCAGCCTAAGTTTTTCACAGGATAAAATCCATGTTGCAGTTACCAGCTAAGATCAGCACTGCAAGCTGCTCTGAAAGCTTTGGTATAACCAGCAAAATATTTGATGTCAAACAGAATATCACAAAACTAAGTACCCAGCTTGCCAAGGAGTGTGCTGGAGCAAGCAGAGAATGGCCAAGAAATTTGGATCCTAATTGTTATTTACACTGGAATTTTTGGGTTAACTCTGATCCAGCCATTTTTTCCCCTCAGCTGGATCACCAGATTATTGTCATAACTTAGTATGTTTTTGCATACACTCCCTTCATTTGAACAGATTGTACCATCCCGCCTTATCCCTGTGGCAGCTCTAGCCCCCAGGCTCAAGTTTGTGAATATTTTTCCATGGCCCAGATCAGAGGTTTTCTCCTGTAGCACAAGTCAGTTTTCTCATCCTACCTCACATTTGACAGAGCGACAATTGTTCTGGCAGAGACCATCTGCAAGCAAGGAAAGGGAGGCCTGACTGCTTTTGCAGGCACTTAGCAGGTTTGGGAGCAGAAAAAAATGGTTCAGTTTGCACAACACACTAAATCACAAACTTGCCAATATCATTTTTTTCTAGAGGACTGTACAAATCCAGCCCCGTGTTTATGATTGTCCTGTATTGTGGGAACCCAGAAACCTGGACTGAGTAAAACATAGCTAACAATGAAGAGTAAAAATATAAATATGCAATCTTTTCTGTCAGTAATTTTGTAATTACCCAGCTCTGAGGACTACAAATCCTCTGTAAAGCTCAAGTTCAAAGGTCAGTTTTGTCAAAGAAATTCACACGTGGCACATCTCCCTTCCTTCCAGTACAATATATGGAAGGGAATCTTCAAAAGATGCAGCTACTATTAAGCCAGGTCTGTGTTAGGAAAAGCTTCATGTTAGTTTCTGTCTAGTTAGTACTTTTTTTTTTTTTTTCCTTCTTGGATCCCTGACTGGTAGTAACTTGATACATAGAGTGTTGCTTCTTTAGGGTTATACCTGTTGTACAGCAACCCAATGCATAGAAATGGAGCATTATTTTCTCTGTGGAAGGAAGACCCCCAATTTCACTTTCTGTTCTGGTGGCACAGGGTTAGAATGCAGTATTGCAGGCTAATTCTGCCCATTGCCAGGAGTTCAATCCTGACTGGCTCAAGGTTGACTCAGTCTTCCATCCTTCTGAGGTTGGTAAAATGAGGACCCGGATTGTTGGGGGCAATATGCTGACTCTGTAAGCCACTTAGAGAGGACTGTAAAGTACTATGAAACGGTACATAAGTCTAAATGCTTTGCTATTGTTAAAAATGCAGGAAGGCTGAGAAAAATAACAAAGCAATTGAGATGAATAGCAATACCAACTTTTACTGTCTCCTCTGGCCAAATTATCAGGTGAGGGTTTTCATGGCCCTAAACTAAACTGCATATCAGACTCCTGATAAAAAGCACTGATGGTGGACAAGAGCAGGAGAATGTGCTAATCAGCAGGCTCCTTTGAGCTCAGCCTGATTGGTGTGTGAATTTGCTATAAAAGTAACCCTCTTGAAATATTAAGATTGGATCATACTGTTTACATGTTTACTAATCCTCACTATGACAAGTAGGTGGTGTGGGCGGTTGCTATTTTAACTTTAGTTTACCACTGTGCTGTTAAAAAAAAGAGATTTAAATACAGTATACAATTTCTCACTAGACCTCAGACTGCTGAAATGTGTGGTTATATGGAAATGGGCATCAGTTTTTGTAAATTAAGACTCGTGTTTACCAAGCATCTGCCCTAGTTTTAAGTCCCCCTTGTGCAGAGCCTGTGACTCCTTTTATCCATTTATTCCTGCACTTTTCTCCCATCTTCTTCCTCATTTACTGTGCAGAGTAAGAGCTGGGTGAAAACTGTGTCTGATGAAGTAGGACATCATTGCAGTTTTGGATTCATTAGTGGAGAGAACAAGAACTGGTGGTGCTTCTCGTTTTTGTGGATGGCAGGGCTTATATATTCCAGCATGCATCAGCTACTTCCTCACTCCTTGGGCTTTTTGGGAAAGAGTCAAGATTATAGAAGATGTTACTTAACATTTTGACATTTGCCACATTCCAAGTCTTGTATTCCATGAAGAATTTGCCATTGAAATTCTTACAAACCTTCTTGCTAATAATAATCCCCATTATTACAGACAAGAGTGAATTCAGAACTGAAAATATGTAATGATGAGCAGGACAAAGAAAAATGCTTCTGCTAAGCAGCCAGCAATGCCATTACCAAATACACAGTTCTAAGACCAAAGTTACTATCAGTGTCATATTCTACCCATTTGCACTTTTGCTCCAAGGATACCGTATTTTGTTTCCCCTAGAAGTGAGCAGCAACTTTTTTCTGTCTCACAGAATTTATTGTGAGAATCCTGGAGAATTGATTCATCTCCACCTGCATAGCCTCCTTAACCCAAGTTGTTGTTTTTTTGGTACTATAGAATCTCCATTTTTAAAAAAGAGCATGACAACAGAGAACGTTAGGGAGAGACTATTTATACGTGTATCTGTATTTTAATCAGACCCCAATAGTTACATGGGGAGGGGGCCATTAGCAGAGGGAAAAAGCATGCAACCAGGACTGATGACTACAATTTGCATCATCACTGCAGCTGGCAACACCCACTCATTGGGATGTCACTGAGTTCCTGATGCATGGATAAATATTTCATTGTTGTTCCCCCAGATCAAAAACCCAGTTTTATTTAGAAGCTCGGGGGTGTTGTAAGCAGTGGGGGAAAAAGACAAGGAAACACTTATCAGAGAAATTCAGGCTCCTCAATTTCATCATCTGAAAACCAAAACTTATGGCTGAAAAGAGCCTGAAATATACAGGTTAATTTAATGACCATGCTAAATGAGATTGGCAACTCTGTCAACGATGTGGTTAAGTGAGACATCACATGACTTGTGATTTCACCACTGGCTTCTCCACTGACTTTGTCAGAAAGTATAAAGGTATTTCAAATTTAGGTTGGAAATGTGAATATAAGCACATTTGGTAGACACGCAAAAAAGCTAGAAAAAGTTGTGTTCAAATATAGCGATTCAGAAGATTTCAAAGATTAGCATTCAACTGAAATCAGAACTTTTCTTCTTGGAACTGAGGGAAAAGCAGTTGGAAAAAAGTCATGGAACACTGCTGCATTTTATATATGCAGCAAGATTATTGTACTACAAAAGTGTAAATGCAACACTTCTGACAGAGGAATGGTTGATGAAAATGACATAATTTGTTGAAATGGCCAAATTGAATTGTTTGATTAAAGGCAGTATCTACATTTATTGGTGAATAGAAACCTCTTATGGACTTTGTGTGTAAAAAAGAAAAAAACTTATAATGTGTGGTTTGATGACTAGATATAAAAGAAGACAGTCATGATTTAACTTTAGAGAGAGGTCAATTTATAATTCTACTTATACTGCTATAAAGAAGATTGGAAGCCACACTTTTATATTTTCTTGCTTTCTTTTCTATTTTTCTGTTACTTTTTCTTTTTACATTTTTAATTTTTCTTTGTCTTTTTTCTCTTTCACTCTATTTTAGTTTGTATTAGCTTATAATTCTGTTTAAAATTATATATATATATAATTTTTTGCATATGTATCAAAATGGCTATCATGTGGCAATGGGGTACTGCAACAATCATAAATGCACACCGGTTGCAAAGTACCCAAATTGTGATCATGTGACTGTAGGGATACTGCAACACTTGTAAGTCACTCTGTCATAAGCTTGAGGATCAGTCATAAAGTTATTTTTCAAGCGTCATTACTATGTCATAAAGTTTCTTTTTTAGGACCATTGTATCTTTAAACAGTTGTTAAACAGGACAGTTGTTAACAGAGGACTGCCTGTACTTTAAGAACAAATTGCACTGGGGTTTTGGGTAAATAGGCAGGTAGGAGAATATATTTTTGTTTCATTCAGAAAATGGCTCTTTTTGTTTTACCAGTCCAACTTGAGCAAAGATTCTATCTAGTCGGGAAGCATTGAGAATAATTGCTGTAATTTAAAAAAACAAAATCTTCAGTCAAGGATATATAGCTTTGTGCAACCTCTTTCCTTCTCCCTAAATTGCTACTTTCTTGAATCTTTCATTTGTAATCTGGTAAGTTGAAGAGAAAACTCATTGAAAGCAAAATGTTTTTCTAAAACTAACAGTGTAAGGATGGGCTTTGGCACAATCATCTATACAGACAGAGACTCTTGATTCATAGCCCTGGTCTTGGTTTCAGATTCAAGACCTTGCTGATAAGAAACAACTATATGTTCCTTTACACCTTATGCCTCTTGTCACCCAGCATTTGAATAAATATAAAAAACGTGAATTTGAAAAATGTTGAAATGAAATAAACTACTTTCTCATAGCAGAGTGACTGAGTGTGATTCATTCATGCACATTGCTGAGTACTCAGAACTTCTCCATTATCAAACACCAGTAAACTTTCAGCAGCCTCTGCCAGCATGTCTAATAGTGAGGGATGCTGGGAGCTGTAGTTAACAATAGCAGGAAGATCACAGATTGTTTCCCCACCAATTAAAGGCCAATTAAAGGCCCAAGAACTTAAGGGGTGAAGTCTGAGTAAAATATTTTTGAATGTTTGGATTGATTTGCTTGTTGCAATGAGGTCTAACAAAAACTAAGTTTCTTCTTAAATAAATGCTGAGAAAATGAATCCATGTCATTTACTGTGGTCACAGGAAGGAATTCATCTCCCCACCAGCTGTCCCCCTTAGTACCATCAAAGCTTCCTTTGTATGGAGCACCTGAGGATGAGAAACTGCACAGGAAAGTCTTTTTTGCCAACCCCCCCCCCCAAAAGGCCAAATGTTATTTCCTAAGCTCTCCTCCCACCCTCCAAAATGCTGGATTAGCACTGAGTAGTATGTCAAAGGACTGGCCAAACAGTAGAATTAGCAGGATCCCAATCTTTTCTGAAATGCTCTACCAGCAAGCAGAGATTCACTTTCTGAGCTCCAATCATCAGCCCTCTTTCTTCACACAAAGCAACAGGGGATTAGGGAGAGCTAAGAGCTACAATGAACAGGAGGTGGCAGAGACTGTGTGGCTGAATCTGGTCAAGGACCCAGAGCAGGGGATGGGCAGTCTTTTACCCGCTGAGGTAAATCAGCATGTCTTCATTAGGTGTAGTCTTTGGTGGATCATAATGGAAGCCTAGGGCCAAGCTGACATCAAGTCAGAGCCCCAAATGGGTGGAAGCTCCGTTTCTCTCTCTTCCCCACCAAACACCTCTTTTTCTTCCTATCCAGCAAGTTATCAACGAAGAGCAGCACCATGTCTGCCAGAGCTCTGAACTGCCTGGTTTGAAATTAGGCCCAGAGCTATCCTTTGCCTACCCTGGACTTAGAAAAAGGATGGGAAGATGGAATATGACCTTGGCCTTGGGAAGAGACCTCTTCAGTTTATGTCTACTAACACAGTACCCAATTCAGAACTACTCATTTTAAAACAACATCCACACACAGAGTAAAAGCCACTCCCCCCTCCCAAAAAAACAACCCTTAACCATTCTTTGCATTATCAGTTACTCAACAATTACAGCTTCGTACAAGTCACTGATGTGTTAAATAAACATGTTGCCTTTGCGCCACCTCTATTACTGGGAAAAGGGCCCAGCTGCAACCTAGTACAAGTGCTTTTGGGTTGTACCACTTGGGCTCCATCCTGCTGTGGAGAGGGAGGGAATCAGAGGAAATATATATTTGAAACAGGGAGTTTCAGAACTGACCAAACATGCAAAATGAGGGAGGTGGTATGACTATGATGCAGAAGGAGCTACAGAATCACAAATGCAGCTTGCGGAGTAGAATGCAGGGAGAGAGGTTTTTAAGGAAACTGAACTTTACTCCCTGGACTGCTATACATTGAGAACGGATTATGGAGCTTTATTATGGCAGGAACACCTCCTCCTCCTCTATGGGGCAACTCCTCTGGACCAGGAATTACAACCTCAGAAGGAGGGAGGCAGTTTCAAAACTGGCAACCTCAAAAATAAAGCTGCAGTTGGCCATGCAACTTTAAAAAATGTGCCACCTGCAGACAAACTACTGCTGCCAGGGCTTCCTACGGGGCAGCAAAGGCAGGTCCACAAAGAGGCAGGCAGCATAATCAGTAGGTGCATGATTCAAAAGAAATCAAACTGTTTGGGGGAAGGCCTGAGTAGAACAGTGATGAGGGGAGAAACTGCTGTTTGTGCGCCATTAAGAGGGAAAGAGTAGCTGGGTTAAGTGCCTGCCCCTTCCGATACAGTCGAAAAAAATGGACTGACTAGAGAGAGGGGAGGCAGAAAGTTCCAATATCTCTTCCCCAACCCGCCCCACACACACACCAGCAGCGCAGCCAAGGGCCAAGCATGGAGGACGGCATCACAGGTGGAAGTGAGCTCAGACAGCATCATCCAAGCCAGATTCAGCATCAGGGGACGGGACACACTCTTTGCTAAGACGGACGATCTCCTGGGAAAGGACCTCCAAATCCTGGAAGAAAGGGGGAAATCAGATAAGAGGGAGCCAGAAAAGGAGATCTGTGGAAGAACAGGCATGATATCCAAGCAGGAGATACAGCAACGTACAGACATCTCTTTCAAGACATGCCCATTCTACACAATTCATTCTCCCAACTAAAAACTGCTCATTGATCGTCATTGGGCTTGAATTCAAAGGATGTCTGGAATGCAAAAAACCCAAACCAACACAGAGATAAAGAACCAATGGCAATGAATGCACTTTATTAAGAGAAGGAAAGGACCCAACTTGGTTTGGACTGCAAAAAAGCAACTTCCTTTAACGACCCATTTCTTCTCCTTTTAGCTCAGAAGCCAGGAATAGATGCACTTCAGATCACATTCCTTCTTGCAAAGCGTTGCACACCAGGGGAGCTAGACCCACCTCCATGCCCTAGCTCAGACATGTCAAACACAAGGCCTGGGGGCTGGATGCGGCCCGCAAAGTGGTTTCATGTGGCCCGCGAAGCCATCCTGGAAACAGTGAGGGAACAGCCCCCGCTGCCTTGGCCCTGGCCCAGGCCGGCCGGGAGCCAATGTACAATTTTGTGGTGGCCATCTATGCTGAAACGCATTCAGTCTTAGCTCCATAAGCCCCCCCCCCCGCATGGCATGAGAGGAACATGCCCTGGTCCCATCCCCTTCTGCCAGAGACCCTCAGATCTGTCCCACTCCTACCCAGGCCCGCACAGGCAACCTTGACACGAATGATGTAGAGCTGGCCACACCCACTCCATCCACAGCCACCCAGTAGGCCGCACCCACCCTGGCCACACCCACCCGGTCCCCTGAGGGCAACCGCAATGCTGATGCGGGCCTCAATGAAATTGAGTTTTACACCCCTGCCCTAGCTGGCCTCTGCTACCATCCATTCTACTTGCCAGCAGCTTCTTTCCCAAATGCACAATGCCCCCTACAGGCCATCACCGGGCCCGACCATGCTATTTCATCTGCCATGCACCATTAACCTTTCCTCCTACTCAGTATTTCCCTGTGTGGTCGAAGACTTCCTCCCAGATTAGTTTCTTGATCCTCACTGACAGCACCAAGACAGCATCCCTTTTCTGCCCCACGCCGACTGATCCACTGAAGCCCCAACCTTGAAGCAGCCTGTCCTCTGAGGCTGCTCCACCCCCATCCCTCCCCATGCAGACACGGCTATAAATAGCCTCTTCTTTCTGCTGACATCATCCTTTCGTCCCCTTGTTCCATTAGGACATTGGAACGATCAGATTTTTACATCAAGTTCATGCTGAAGAGGAAAAAAAAACACCCCCCCCCAATATGCTGCAAAACCGTTCTCTTACCTCAGCATGTGCTTTCGTGATAAAAGCAGGAAAGCAGAAGACTCACCTTGCTAGATCAGATAGGCGTCTATCTAACCCAGCAATCTGTTTCTAGCTAGTAGAAGCAAGGAAGCTCTCTAAAACACGGAGAAGAAGCAATTGATTTTTCCCTGCCATCTGATCCTAGAAACTGATATTCAGAAGTATACTTCTTTTGAATGTGGAGTATCCTTTGAGGTGCCACAGCTGAGAGGAATATTCTAAAAGAATTACCTTGCACAAAGCTATCTAGTCCTTTGAAAAAAAAATTCTCTGCAAGTTGTATAAACTATAGAAATACTGTATGTGGATCGTGTATTAAGGGTTTTTTCTTGACACTTTTTTTTGGGGGGGGGGGGAGTTCAAAGCATATTCAAAGTGCTCTTTTACCCAGACTCCTAGCTACTTATCTGAAAATCCAGCATTAGACCACTTGTATCAGTGGAAAAAAATAACCTGGCCTAGCTCGGTGGTGGGTGTAGGTGACAAACAGCCAGGAAGTAACATTCCTGCTGCACCATCACCACTATGGCCAGAATGCAGATTTCTCTGCCCCACCCCCTGACATACTTCCAAGCTCCAAAAACGTCTCCCTTAAGCTACTCTTCCCAAAAGCAACTGCATCACCCAAGATCTCCTCTCTGAATTGTGGGTGGTCACCCATCTGTGACACAGAGAGAAGGCTGGAGAAAATGCAGATTGTATGAAGATAAGAGTTCTTCATTCAAGGTCAATCACAGCGTTCAGGCAGAAGGAAATTTGCTACTCCCTTAGCTTCCCTTCGGTGCCAAAGCTGGGGCTCTTGCTGCCTCTCTTCCTCATCAGTCACCTTGATCTGCAGCCTGAGAAAAGATGAATGGACAGGCAGCCACAGCAGCTGTGTAAAACACTCGCCCAGGACCATGAACACACAAACTCAGAAGCCAACTAGCAGAGAGTCTCTCTGTTCTTATTCACTTACCACAGCAGCCTGTTCCTCCCGTTAAGAGCTCTCCCCAATGCCACATTTTTCGACATAGGCTACTAAGGATTTGTCCAACAAGCCCTATACCTCATAACAAGCATCTTCTCCCTCTCTGGTTGCTGGTCTTCATCCCACAGCCTTCCCAACCATAGATTCCTAGAGAGTGCTGGATCGGAACTCCTCTTGTTTCAGGAATCACAGGAGCTATCATCCAACATCTATTTGGGAATTTACGTTTGGTGAAGGCTGCTGTAGCTGCCTTCAGCATTTCTAGATTTGTGTTTGTAGATGTACCTTGAATTTGGTATGCCGGGTCCCCTTTGGGTAACTTTTGTTCTACCCAGCCTCTTCTATCTTTTGTTTATGAGGGGTTGCTCCTCATCATTTAGGTTGCCAACTTTAATTTTTTGTTTTGGCTGTTGTGTTCTTCTGAATGTGCAGAGCATTGCTTTCACTCAGAAGGAACAGAAAATAGTTGCAGTGATAGCAATAGTGAAAGCCAGTATGATGTAATGGTTAAGGTACAGGCTAGAAACCTGGAAACCTTGAGTTCTAGTCCTGCGTTAAGCACAAAGCCACCTGGATGACTTTGGGCAAGTCACTCTCTGTCTCTCAGCCCTAGGAAAAAAGCAAAGGCAAAAACTATTTCTGAAAATGTCACCAAGAAAACTGCACAGGGTATTTCAAGACTAATTCAAGGGCAGACACGCACAAAATTATAATACTAATACAATCATCATGGTTCTAAGGGAAGGATGCCATTGATTATGTATAGAGCGACTTCAGAATATTTTTCAATTATGGATGTTGGCACCAGGCATCTAGTTTAGGATTGCAATAATCTAGTTGAAAGGCCAAAGGACAGTTACTTATAAAACTGAGTAGGCAAGAATTGGCCCTTCCTCTAGGTAAGCTGACACTGCAGTAGAGACTTCTGTTTATAGCATGACCCTTGCTTATCAAGGGCGTTGTCTCCTCCTGATGGTACCATGCAGATCACAACAAAAGGCGACCTCTCTCTGCGTGTTTCCTTAAGACACAGGAGTGCAATAAGATTAGCTCACACCTTTTATTCCAAAGTAATTGTTCCAAATAAACACAGACACACATATACACCCCCGCCACAATCAGCATTTTTGGTTACTTAGCAATGCCGTTTAGCTTTCTCCTGGGGCAGCCTTTTCTTCCTCACCATGGTGACTTCCATTGGTCTTGAAAACTAGCTTTCCCAGAATTCCATGCCAGCCTGTTCAAAGGCATGAATTATGCCACCCAATATTCTTCAACCGTTCGCTTTACAACTCCTACGGCACGGGCGATAGCAAATGTTTGCATAAGCTGAATTTCCCAGATCCCAAGAGAACACTATCTCGGGGAAGACAAATCCCAAGAGAACACTATCTTGCACAGCCCAAGGCCTCAGCATGATATAAAATGCCTGAAAGATGTGGATGTGGTCCCCAAGGACCTCCAAATGTTTATCCCAAATTATCAATTTTAATGAATCAGAAAAGGGTTAAATATATGATTGGAGAGCAGTCAGAAGAAATGTTTTTAATTTGACCTACATTTAAATATGGCTAAAATCAAATAAAAGCCAAGGTTAGTTTCTATCCTACCCTCACCCGTAATCTTTTTGGAGTCCCCAGCATACCCCTGAATGGCCCAGGAACTTGTCCAACTTTGCCTTCTCATAGAAAAGCTGCATGTGTTTAATAAGTAGCTTAATTTGAGGGAAAATACACCTTGCTCTAGCGTTCCTACCCCAAATTCTTTCCAAGGTTTGAGCAGTATGTTCCTCTAATACAGTGTTTCTCAACCTTGACCATTTTAAGGCACGTGGACTTCAACTCCCAGAATTCCACAGCCAGCATTGCTGGCTGTGGAATTCTGGGAGTTGAAGTCCGCGTGCCTTAAAATGGTCAAGGTTGAGAAACACTGCTCTAATAGTTCCCCTTTGTCAAGAGAACATAATACGGAGACTTGAGAGAAGACCTTCTTGGCTGTGGAAAGCCACTTAGAAAATGCCTCCCTTGTAGAGTGCAGCCTAGCATTTTATTTCAGCCTTAGCAAAGCCTGTCTATTCATTCACTCAAAATGTTGGGTTGTTGTGGCTACAGCATGATCTTGATTCACCATTTGCTTCTATTGGACAGGGGACTTTGCTCTTAGTGATGTTGCTTGTTTTACTGTCTGACGTTTTCTTTTCTTGTTTGTATCACCGTCACCTTCATAAGAATCAGTCATACATCTTTCAGATAAATAAAGATGCCCTGCATAAATGGCCAGTTCCATTTCAATACTCTGACTGTTCAGGGTTGCCTGTCTGTCGCTCGATGCCTTTTGCTAGCAGAAGCCCTCCCTTCTTCCCCTTTGCCATTCAGTGGCTGACTCTGCCCAGTCCCAATTTTACACACACCCCACAAGCCTTTTCTCCAGGCTCCACCTACTAACCTTCTGTAAGTGCATGTTTTTGGTGAGCTGCTCCTCCAGCATGTTCTGTAGCTTCTTGTTCATCTCACGCAGGTTCTCATCTCCTGGTTTCACCAGGTCTCGCAGGACACTACTTAGGCTACTTCGATCAACCTGCCCATGAGCTCCAGACACATCTGTCAAAGAGAAAAGAGCAAGGAGAAAAAGGCGGTGACAAAGAAGTTACAAACGAATGTATAAGTGAAATTATGGCTGTAATGGAAACCGAGCCTCTGAGCTGCACCATTTGAAGAGGGAAAACACAGGTCGTGTATTGGATTATCCTTCCTATGAATAATTACGTAACATTCCCTGTAACAACAGTCTTTCTCTTGAGAAGTGGGTTTTGGTTTTTTTTGAAGAACACTCCTTAGAATAAAGGAGATCATGACTAACGTGTTTGTCATCCATAGGAGAAACCAACCTAAAAATCCTTTGGGAACTAGTTAGCCCACTTACATCTTCAAAATTCTGCTCTGGATCCCTTTTCCATAAAATATTAAATTTTTGTCCTCTCACCGGATAGGGCAGCCTTTCCCAATTTGGTGATTGTTAGATGTGTTGGATAATGGAGAACCCAAGAATCAATGTCCATCACATCTTAGAGAATACCCATAGGGGACTCCCCAGTTATCCACCAAAGCTCTTTCCTTGGTGACCTTCTTAAGACGTGCATAAGCAGAGGTTTGTTTTAAATGACCTTTGAAGATAGGAAGATAGTTGACCGACAAGTGGTTGATTCTTTTCGCAAGCTTCTGAACTAAATGGTTTTATAATTATTCCTCTGGACTTGCAATGGTATCGGGATTGACCTTGCAAGGCAGGAGGAAGATCCACCACTGTCCTAGACAAGGTCTGTTAAATGAAATTTGAATCTGAAGGAGGAGGGGTAGCTGCTCATAAGGAACCCTTCCTAATTTTCAGGACAGTCAAAGTGAGGAATTGGGGGGGGGGTACTTTGAGACTTGCAACACTCTGTTAATGTAACCTTAGAGTAAAGATAGAGCTTGTACTCCTAGTTGTGTTTCTTGTTTGGACTACCTCGCAAGACTGACAGGACTCTATAAGGTTGCATTTAGTTTATCGTTATTGTGAATAAGTTTCCACGTTCCAAAAGGGGAGGATCAGAAGTATAAGAAGCAAATAAAATGAGTAGTATCATTTAATTCCGCAGCTAATTAGAGTTGATTATATGATGATGTTAGGGAGAGTGAGGTCACAAAAAATTACTCTTAGTTTATCTCAGGCCTGTTTACTTTTAGAAACACATCCAAAACAGAGAACTTGCAAGCAAGGAACAAGCAATACTGTGGAATCCACCCCACTTTCAATACTAAATGCTGTAATAGTAAATAAAACAGCAACAGCTGTGATATCCACCTTTCAATTCTTCCTTTTGGAACTCACATTTATCTTCCAAACACCACCTCCCTGCGCTTCTAACCATTACTCACAGCTCTCCTTCCTGGAGTTTGGGTTGGTTCTAAACTCATCAGGGATCTGACATGAATCTGAGGTCTTTCCATGTAGGAAAGCTGGGAGGTGTTCAACCATGAAATTAGCAAAGCAGCGGGAAAGAAATAACAGCAGTAGACCAACCTCCATCCCACCATAAGAAACTAGCATGAAAAAAAAGGCACAAAATTAAATTGGGTGCAAGGTAGAGGAGCCAACACACTTGCTTACAATCTCACTGCATTTGAGAGCCAAGAGACAGATAACTCCAACAAAAGGGAAGTCTGTATGGCTCCATGACAGCCTAGCTAGCCTATTGTTTGAATGATGGGGTTGCAGGGATAAGGATGAGGAAACAAATGTGCCTGGAGTACAGCAAGATATAAAGCTTCTCAAAACCAGAGCTGAAGTCAAAGCATATTGATCATACCCAGACCCCATATATTAGGGAACAGCTCTAGTTTCAAGCAATATCCAAGTAAAATTAAGCCTCTAAGGTTGCCACTTGGTCAAGCAGCCAGTGCAGAGATATGTTGATAATCACTATTTCATCCGAAGAAACCACAACCCCAAATTTGCCTACCATTCTCCATTAATGTCCTGCCAAATACCAGGCTAACTCAGTTGCCTAGCTTCATTCTTGACCTTGTTAGTCTGATCGGAGTTGATTTCATAAATCCAAAATGGGTAATTTTTTTTCTAAACCCCAACTATCTAACCTTTCCAGCTTCCCAAATGGTGAGACCTTACTTGGAAGGACATTTTCGTATCAGCTTTCCTGAAATGGAGAAAGTGGTAGAGACTGAGCATTGGTGTTCCTGCTTCCTTTCTTCCAAGACCAGTGGGGAAAGGCCTGCACGTTGCGCCCTCCCTCCCAAGACTGTTGAATACAGTTTGCTGCCTTGATTTCCAAGACAGATGCTGGACTAAAGCAACCCTGACATCTAGATCAATTCTGCCTGTTCTCCCTTTCAGCCTTCATCAATCTAGCTGTCTCTCAATACCAAAATCCTTCCTGTCCCTTGGCTGTGCTAGTAAGCGTTGCCATACATACACACGAAGCCTCAAAGAAGAGATGGTGGCCATGAATCCTGGGTTTGAACCTAGCTCCCGTATCAAACTCAGTTTAGTGCCCATCACACTTTCTGCTCTTCTATTTGTTCACTCAGTAACCGATCATCAATCCAAGTTACAGTTGCCATTTAACAGGAGCAAGCACACACTGTTTAAAAATTAGCACTTGATTCTGCAAAAGCTGAACTCTGAAACCCACAGAAGTTATACACTCCTGTTTGGGTTTTCTACTCTGCACATACACAAGAATCCCTACTTTAACAATAACAACAAAAATTACATTTTCTCTACTCTGTCCTTGAAGCTCATCAGCCTTACTGGCCGTAATAGCTAGGAGCATGCCTTCATTTTCAGAAAAGAAAAATCACATTTCTCAAAATGCCAAATTTGGCACCCAGTAGTCCCTTCCGAGGGCCATGCTCAGGAGCATTCAATGAAAGGATAAGAAAAGAACCACAATTTGCCATCCTCATCTGGAATATGTTATCATACTTAAAAGCTCTGCCAGCGTCTTAGGAAGCCTACTAGCAGGACTTCTGAAAAGCATTTTTGTACAAACCCCCTCTTCGGTCAAATTTTCACTCGTTTTATTGCGATCTTGACAGGAGAAGATCGAATGGACTTATGCAATAAGGAGATAGATTGCTGCCATTTGACTACTGTGCCCGACATAGCCACAAGTTTTCCTTTCCTCTTGCTGACATTTGGTTTCAATGTACAAAATCTATCCGTTATTTCCTCACATTGGCACAGCACATTTGGGCAAAGATCTGAAAGTGTTACAGAAGTAGGAATCGGTGCATTTTAAGACAAGACAAAAAAAAAAAAAAACACGCTGAAGTCTCCGGGGCCCTGGGAATCAAGTGATTACAATATGGGGCTACGTGAGACTCCTAGATTCAATTACAAAGATTTGGAGGACAAATCAGGCTGCGAATAACCGCCCGACCCGGCAAAAAGGAAACAGCTCAAGATGCAGGAGGAGAAGGAGGAGGTGGTGGTGGTGGTTTATATTTTTAGCATTCATGAAATATTCACTGACTGAGTTGTGTGTTGCCAAGCTGAGGCAAAGGCGACCCTGCACAAGCTATTTATAGCTGACTTCTGTTTCATGCCCATAGCACAATTCAGTGTGGATGTATAAAAAACATGCCCAAAGGATGCCGCCCACCACCACCACTTGACTATGTAGTTGCAGGGCTATTCACCTGACCATGCAGACTTTATCTAAGATATCCCTCGTTCCTTATGATCCCACCCCTCGCAACGTCTCTGCTCCTTTGCAGTTCTGGTCCACCAGTGGAAGAGCAGCAAGGTCCCATCTGGCACAGGTGCTCTAGGGGCAGTGCAACCTATAGAGGAGGGGCTGGCAGAGGCAATAGGCAATAGCACTTCAGTCCATGGTTGGACTGGACTGGGGAAAACTGCAGGGCGCACACACCCAGCAGGGGGAGCGCCAGGAAAGCCATCTGACAGGACAGCATGTTTTGTTTGTGACTCAGTTTCTCAAATGATTTCCTGAGTCCAATATTTTCTCATGCCCAAAGTAAAAAGTTGGCTGCTGACTTCACATCCATTTTCATGCATCGGTCTTGGGCAGGAAATGGTTTCCTTTGGAGCACAATACTAACCACAAACCAAGGGAACTCTAAAAACTTTTCTAGTGAGCACTCCACACACACACACACACACACACACACACACACACACACACACAAACCCACATTTCCCCTGGCTCTTTCATTCTTGATAGGAAGAAAAAATATGCCTAAAATGGCATTGCCTTCACCTTGTAAACAGCTTAGGTTCTCCTCCTCTAGTAACTTGATGCTGGAAGCATTATGGCTGCTAAACCTGATTTCCTCAGTTTCTGAACCTGTAAAATTCCTGTTTTTTGTTAATAAGAGGAATAGTTCGCAATAGTTCGCAGTCCATTTTGGACAGTCCATTGATGCAGGTCAAGTATTTTGTAATTGTGCCACCCAAGTGTGTGGAATATGGCATGGACTGAAACTAAATTTAATAAATTTGAGAAAAAGAGTAAAAAGCAGCTTCTGATCCTGCCAGCACTTTTGTGTGGTTTTGAGTGACAGCACAGAATTGACAGGTTAAGAAAAGGAAGGACGACTATTCAGCAGGATGGATTTACTTTGGTTAGGAAATGGGACTTGTCAGTCTCTCACAACAGCAGAGAACTGTTGAAAGTAAAGAATCTATTGAAGATCAAAGCGCTCACCATTTCCTGATGATCATTCAAAGTCATCAATCAGCCTTAAATCTGTTTAAACTGTAGTACTCCAGAAAGGAAAACTCCGGGCAGGGAGGGGGGGTGGAAGAAGAGCAAATGAAATCTGCAGAATATCTGTAAAAAAGTAGATCCCTCTATGGAGCTGCTTCCCTACAAGTCAAAATGTGTGCACACAAATGGGAGATTAGGCCTATATCAGGTTTTTAATATGAATGCAAAACCTACATCAGCCATGCTATACTCATTCCAAAACGTGTACTTTTCTCATCCGGCCTCATCAGAATCATGTGAAAATAAGGACATCAATCCAAATGCTTCAGAAACCAAAATCCCGTATCCTGAAAAACAGATGCTCATCACAAGAACACAACGACCTAACAGAAGTCACTGCATCAATAACACTAAACAACTATCAAAAACAGCTTATTCATCCCAGCAGAACCATTTGAGAGATAAGTCTCCCTAAACCAGTGATGGCGAACCTTTTAGAGACCGAGTGCCCAAAAACTGGCCCTGCCCCTGCTCTACCACCTGCCCCTGCCCCTGCCCCGCCCCTGCCCCACCCCCATCTCCTGCCCCGCCTGCCCACAGGGCCACTCACCGCCTCCAGGGCCCGCCGCAGATCACCCAGGCAGCCCAGCAGCGCTATGGCGGTCATGCCCTCTGCCCATGCCCTACAGCATCAACTGTGCACGATGGGGTGTGAGGGCAGAGTCTTGTCTACGCTGCCTGGCTACCATGTCCTTGGCTGCGCTGCTCCGCATAGACCACACTCAGGGGCGAGTCTCCTTCAGGGAGGTTGCTGGAGAGGAGGGGGTCACGGGGGGAGGCAAGGCTGGGGCAATGGCATGGGTGCCACAGAGAGGGCTCCGAGTGCCGCCTCTGGCACCCGTGCCATAGGTTCGCCACCACTGCCCTAAACATTCTCTACAGAGTATGTGGGTAATAGGTTCCCTCTTGCACTGTAACATCGACCACACACCCATCTAAGCTACATATTTGAATGCCAAACGAGACTATTTCTTAAAGAAGTCTGTGATAAGAGAGGGCAGCAGAAATTGCGCAGATTTATCTAGCCCTGTTCATAGAAGGGTATCCAGGCAGTCTGGCCCAGTGATCAAACTTGCAGAGTTTCATCACACACTTTCCAATGATCTTGTGGAACGAACAGTTACCGTACAAAAGACATAACTACTGGACGTCATTTCTTAGGGAGGTTCTAAGCTTCAAAAATTCTACGGAACTAACTGCTCTCCCAAGTTTGCCACAGCACTATAAAGGTTAGAAATTTAAAAATAAATAAATAAAACCTGTGGGTGGTAAACAACAGAATCAGAGCATATAGATCAGCAGGATGGGTTCCCTTTTTCCCAAGCAGCTTCTTTTCCCCATCATTAAATGCTTTAAAAACTTAAAGCATTCTGAAAAAAGTCAAAGGAAATAATGGGTTAAGGACTTAGCTAAATATATGTCTTGGAACCACCAAATGCTATTTGGATATCAAGCTATGGTCAGGCCATACAAGCAAACAAGGGAAGTACTGTATTAACATCTGAGTGCGCTCCTCCCTTTATACTGCTGGATGGTTGAGCGGGAACAGCTCCTTTTCTCCTCCCTTCGTCTGGGTCTTTGATGACCTAACATGTTTTAATAGCAGATGCTGCAGCCCTTGTCACCGCTGCCAAAGAAGGTCCCTCACCACCTGGCATCATCAAGAACACATTAAGACACAACACAAAAAATCTCTTTTGTGGGCCAAGTCTGGCGTGGAAGCAACATCCGATGAATTAAACCATCTGAACCATTTATTGTCTTCTCGAGACTACAGGATTTCCACCTCTCCTGGTTTACTCAGAAATAAAAGTCTTTCGGAGATTGGTTGGACATGGGCTTTTTTCTGGCACCAGTACTCAAGCACTGATTTTAGAAATCTCTTTCAATAAATGTGGATGCTAGCAAAGGAAGACAGTATTCAAGGTGAAGAGAGCATAGTTAAGGTTGCTCTCCAAGGTCCTTTTTCCTCCCACCCACCCAGATTTATCCACTATTATACACTCAATTCCAGATATATATTTTTTGCAGTCATAATCTTTTGAGTTTAAATGTGCCAGATTGTTGCTTAATCAACTGGAGAGAAAGTGGAGGGAATGAGGTATTCTTGATCCTGCATTTTTATTTTGAATTTCAGTGTTTTTATGTGTTTATATCCCTAATATTGCATCAGTTCTGTGCCCAAGAGATAGAGTAAAACAATGCTTGCTCCATTTGATCCCTTGGAAGTGGACTCCTTCTTCCTTACACTTTAATTCTTTTAACGTTCACTTTTTAATTTCTTGGGATCTTATCGTTTTTAGAATATGATCTAAGGATTCACAATGTTCTAGGGACTTCATAGGATGCAATCCAAAAATGGAACAAGAAAGGCCTTCACAGAAGCTCAGCCAGGCTGATATTAGACAGGCAACATCAACTTTGCTTTCAGCTCCACTCCCCCTTTCTCCTTCAACCTCAAATTTCTGGTTGCTTCCAAACTGGGTCCCTCTTGAAGACTACAGTTCTCACCAATGCGGCTGTCCATCACATAGGTCTCAATTATGGCACTCTTCCTGCATAGGTCCTCAGCCATGGAGGCACTGCTGACTTCAAGGTGCTTCACCTAGCAGAGAAAGATTGCATTACTTGTTACTGTCAAGCCACAAGACCAATGCTATTCTTAGACTTGGGAACCATCTAGCTTCAAGCGATGTCTCTTAAATGTGGCAGACCAGTCTCTTTTTCCAATTTGCTCTCTTCAATCCAGACCTTCTCCCAGAGTTTGTCCCTCTCTCTGACTGATTCCCCCAAAGTTGAGAATTGGCATCTGTACTGACATCCTATCAGAATCAGTTCCCCAGCCAAAGCCCCAAAAGTCAAGGTCAGCCAACGCTATCAGGATTAGAAGCAAAGCCCCAGTCAGTGGACTCCTACATGGGTCCTTGGGAAGGCATGCCAAGGCCATTCTGTGCCTGGATGGTCTATACCAGGGGTAGTCAACCTTGGCTCTTTTATGACTCGTGGACTTCAATTCCCAGAATTCCTGAGCCAGCTAAGCTGGCTCAGGAATTCTGGGAGTTGAAGTCCACGAGTCATAAAAGAGCCAAGGTTGACTACCCCTGGTCTATACTGTGGGAAATCCAGGAAATACTGAATGGCTCAGGTTCTCACAAAATCCAAACCTAAAACCCAGATGATTTGATACCTTCTCCTCCAACAGCCACTTCTCCTGCTGAACCTCTGCCAGCCGCTGGAACAGTTCTGAGATCTCCTCATCTGAAAGGTCGGCTGGCCGTGGAGGTTGCGACTGTGACTGTGGGCTTCCTGTGGTTGACTACAAATAGAAAAGGTAAAAGGCAGACGCATCACTTCTCACATTCGGGCTTTTTAGTACAGGCCCAGTTCAGCCCATATGCAAAACAACCCAATTTCCACTAAGCAGGCAAATCATTAATCTCTTGTTTCCTCTATACAATCCTAGTCATTAGTGCTGTATGTAAAAATAATTTTATAGTAATGAACATGAAACTGTACACCTTGCTCCTACTGCCAACTATCCTTTTCCATTTAAAGCATTTGAAAGCAGATTCTCAAATGGCGTAGTTAACTGGGAATTATGGAAGTTATAATTTATCATGCCTAGAAACTGCCAATTGAAAAAGGTTGTGATCTAAAGCTAAAGAGATAAGAACATACAGTGTACCTTCCTAGCGAAGACGTTATCGCACACCATCATTAAGCTATTTATCTAATTTTTCCAAAAAACTAGTACGCTCATGGCCGATTCAAAAGTCATACTGATTCCAGTCAGGGAAATAAATTGGATGAAGGTGAGGTAGTGGAACCAATGCCTATCTTCTGGTAATGGACCAATAACCCAAAATTCAATCCAGAAGACAAGAGATGCTTTGTCTGTCCAATGAATAAAGTTCTACCTATTCTGAAGGGAGTTGCCCTCATCTTAAAGGTTCAGGAATCATAGCTTTGGAGAGCTTCTGGACTGAAGCATTTTCCCCTAGATGTGGCTTAGTCTGATAAAGACACTTCCATCACAGTAATTCATGTCATGGTAACTTCTCATTTAGTTGGTGCAATGCTTTGGGTTGCCCTTAAAGACATTTCAGTTAGAAGAAAATGCTGGTAGACAATTACTGAGCGAAACTGGGCAATTTGAACATACAATACCTGTGCTTTATGGAGTGGCTTCCGTTTAGTTTCTGCTCCCAATTCAGGGTGCTACTTAATCTATGAAGGGCTTCATACTTGGAGCTTAGCTATCGGAAAGGAACACTTTGTCACACTTATTTCTATTTGTACCCTAACATTCTTCCTTGGAGAGGCGGTTCTGGCTGCCCTTCCACACTGTGGTGCAATGAAGGCTACTTGGCCTTTTCAGTTATAGCTCCTTAAGTATGAAATGCCCTCCCCAGCTAGGTATGGGTAAGGCCGTGGTGAGGCCATCTTCATCTTAACTGCACTGCCAGACAAAAATATTGTTATGCTCACAAGCCTTTTAATAATGTGTAATTCCTGTTGAGGTTTTTAATATTTCCACATATTTTATTTCCTGTTATTGTTTTAGTTCAGTGGTTCTCAACCTATGGGTCGCGACCCCATTTGGGGTCGATCAACCATTTCACGGGGGTCGCCAAGCAAGGCTGTCCGCCATTTTTTCCCCTTTTCCGGCGGGTGCCCTACCTCCCTTGGGCTGGGCCAGCTGGTGGCCCAGCCGGTGGTCGGCCTGCTCCGTCTCTGCCGCTTGCCAGCTATGCCTTGTGCGGCACTCCCGGGCAGGGAAAGTCCTCGACTTACGACCGGTTGAGTAGTCCTCGACTTACGACCGGTTTAGTCCTCGAATTACGACTGGTTGGGGGTCGCGGCATTAAAAAGGTTGAGAACCACTGTTTTAGTTATTCCTTTGTCGATTTCACTTTGTAATGTCATGGGTTTTATAAAAAGTTTAAATATATGCTCTTATTATTTAACCTATTGCTCTTAGCTATTAATATAACTTTAATTATAAAGTGTCAACATTTCCTAGCCTCCAAATCTATTTGCAATCTTCATGTTCCTCCAGGATGTTTAAAAATTATAAATTCTATATATTTGCTATACATGTTTAGGTCCTGATTCTTGATAAAGCCAGCTTAACAAAAATGAGTCAAGCATGGGATGGGAACTAGGAATCCTTCATTCGGCCTCCATCCTGCTTTTATGCAAGCTTCATTAACTTCCTTGCACCGACATAATGTTTCAGTAAAGTTTTGTTTTGATTTACTATTACTGATGTTTGGTACCAGGTTTTGGCAGATAACACAAATTATGAATATCAGTAATTAAACAACATGGGTGAATTGCTCTAAACATCTGTGAAAACATTAAATTTAGATTACACAAGAGCAGATTTGAAAACAGGTGAATTTGTTATTCTGATAGGGATCACCGACTCCTGAAGCAAGCATATACTCAAAACCATCCTATTCCTTAAATATTTAGGCTAAGTTTGCCCACTCGTGCCAGTATTTGCCATCTGGCTTCAGCTGGCTGACCTTGGGAGTCCCGGAAAAAGAAAAAGAAAAAGAGAAAAAAAAAAAACCCCAAAGCTTGAAGACTGTGAAACTCTGGTATTGCAGCGTCAAGTGAAATTTGCTCGGGTGAATTATAACCTCATGCTTCACCGGTACAAAAAATGATGCAGAGCAGGAGCAAGGGGAAAAAAAAAAAATCACTTGCCCTTCATGGAGAAAAAAAAAGAACTAGACAGAAAGGGCCATTTCAGGAAATGCTGTTATTTTCTGTTGGGAAAGAGAAAATTCTCTTTATTTATGGGAATGAGACTCATGAAGCAAAGCTACCCCATTCAAGAGGCCTGGTTTCTGTGGCTTAGACAGTGTTTCCCAAACTTGACAATTTTAAGGCATGAGGACTTCAACTCCCAGAATTCCACAGCCAGCAACGCTGGCTGTGGAATTCTGGGAGTTGAAGTCCACATGCCTTAAAATTGTCAAGTTTGGGAAACACTGGCTTAGAAAGACAGGCTTCTGATTTCTACCTCTGGACCCCTCACCTTGTTACTGCCAGCCCCGGACCCTTCCTTCATGATTTCACGGTAGCTGAAGGATGAGATGCTGCTACTGTCTCCCGTCTGAGTCCGACTGGGGGAACTGATGTCTGCCAGGACAAGATCCTCGATCCCTGGAAGACAAAGAGAATGGTAGAAGTCCATGAAGGGAGGAGATGTTTCTAGAGTCCCAGCAGCCCAGGCCTGCAGTGACTTATGGGGCCATCTAACCAGGAGAGAAAACACATCTAGATAGCAGCGTTTTCAAGAAAATTAACCCCATTCTCCTATACTCAATGGCAAAACTTAGTTTCGCTTTTCAAAAAGGCATCAACCAGCTTCAACTCGTTTTTTATAATAATTTTTACTAAAGTTTTAAAAATGCAAACAAACGTAACTAATACAATTAAAAAATACAAAAAGGGAGGAGTAAAAAAGAAAAAGAAAGTGTAAAAAGAATATATAAAGAAATGACTTCCCCTTCATGAAGAGAAGTACAATTTCAGTAACTTATCCCTTTCTCTAACATTTCAACAAAAGATCTCTCCTATTTTATCTACAGACAAATTATAAAGTCTTGTCATTCAGCAAAAGTCCATTCAGAATTACTAGAAATAACAACATATATGTCTTAGGCCTTAATCAAATAAATCAGTTTCATATTTCTTTTTCTTTTAACATAACTTATTTTCTCTAAAAATGTAATAAAACAACATATTAAAAAACTTAATCTTTAATTTCTTCAAATAGTATCCTGCATGTTTATTTATCATTTTTTTTCTTTCTCCTCTCAGAAAGTCCTTCACAAATTCAGCATGGATTAGAAATAGCAACATCTATATTTTAACCCTAATTAAATAAACCAACCTTGTAACCCTGTTTTACTTTTAACACCACAGTTTATCATTTTTTCTACTAATACAATAAAAATATCTTCTTCCCATATCTTATCCATAAGACAAATTTTAAAGCCTCATCACTCTGTATTGGTTTAGAAAAACTCATTAAAAACTACGTTACTAAAACTTCATATACTGTTTATATTAACCTCAATCAAATAAGCCATGTTATATTTGTTTTTTGTGTTTAAAAATCTTGATGTAGCATCTCCAAAACTGGTTTCTTTTCATTTTCTGTTTTCTCCTTATAACATCTTCATAACACATCTCTTTTCTAAGTCCAAGGTAAGAAAATTGTTCAAGTCACTCTTCTGATTTATTATTTGTGTGTCCCTTTTAGTTATTAAGATGTCAGCCAGTTTCATTTGATCAATGTAGCATCCTTTTCCTTATTATTCTTGTAACTTAGCAAATATCCTTGAATTTTTCCAAAATTAAAATACTTTCCTCCATTCTGTATTAGTGGATCTCTTCTCCTTTAATTTATAATCTTCAGTTCTCTCTGGCTGGCTCTAATATCCAATCTTCAAAATCTCTTCTTATCATGTTTTTTTTCTGATCCACAACATTTTCTCATGGGAAAATTTCTTAGATTCAAAATCTTCATGTCTTTTAGATAGGATTTTAAATAAGCCGCAGAAAAGAGTCTTATAATTAATTTCAAAATCTTATTTCCAACCCATTTGGCTTCTTAGTCTGTTTATAAATTTCCACAGTCAATATTCTAATAACTTTTTGCTGTTTATTTCAGAACATATTGTTAAAAAATTCTTAAATTTACATGAAACCTCTTTCACAAAGGATTGAAGATATGTGATGAAACGTATTGTTCTGAAGGTTCTTAACATTCAAAAAACATTTCCTGAAGTGATTAAGAAAGGAAATGGGCAAACCCAGTGTTCGTTTGAATGCTCTGTGCTGCAAATTTGACTCTTCTTTGGCTCCCAGAGCTCAGAAACCTGCTGGAGACCACTGTTTTATGGTCTTCTTGCAAGAGATCCTCTGTGTGGAGTGCTTATAGGTGATCCCAGGTCTTCCCTTTGTTCAGAGAGGAATTCTGAGGCACTGATTCCCCCAAGTCCTTGTTCTGCTGTGGTTATCAGTTTTGTAATGGAGCCATCTTCAATGGGCCATTGCTTCTTCAGAGGTCAACTGCCTTCAACTCTGTTTAAATTGTCATCATGGCTTTTTCATTTTTCCAGGCTTTGAAACAGAACTAGCAGGTGGATAGAATAGTTCGTGGACATGTAGGAAATACGATTCTGTTTTTTCACACAGTCAACTTTATAGCAAATGCTCTGAAAAAGATGTAGGCGGAAGCAATGAGAGATTGCCCATTTTTAGAAGGATTTGATTCAGCAATTGCATTTAAATTCCTCTCTTCTAATCACTTTGACCATAACTCTGATCTCATCTCATGTCACATCTTCCTCAGAGAATTAACAAACTAACCTTGAGCATAGCAAATCCTCACTCTGCAGTGTCAGTTATCACATGTGGCCTAGAAACAGTGAGAGTCTTCTAGACCAAACAAGGACTATGCATAATCCTGACTAGGGGGCTGTGATAGTATGTGGGAACCACTTTGGGAGACAGAATGGAGAGCCACAGATTGAACAACTGGCATATAAAAGATGTCTCTGCCTACAGAAGTGGAGGATGGCTTTGAGAAGAATTTCAGAAGGGCCTTCCCTAGTTTTCCAAACAGTAAAAAGAAAGGAGGGGAGAAACACTTCCAGTCTTACAAGATTCTGTTAATGTAACCTTGCAATAAAGACAAAGCTAGTACTCTTGGATGTGCTTCTTGGGTGGACTACCTTGCAGAGCTAACACAGGCAAAGGGTAAGAACAGCTTTTGGGCCTCCTGCTTCCACAACCCCCATAAAGTCTTCAGACTCCTTCTACTGGCCTAAATCACAGTTCATACAAGCCAAGATGCTGTTTTCTTAAATATGTCATGCAGGAATTTATGGGCACAGGTTAGCATTAATGGTGCTTAAGACTAGCATTAAGATAGCTTGTGTCTAATGCAAAGGCTGCTAAAGAGAGTTGTGAATGGAGGAAAAGCATAGAGAAGTAACTCAGCCCAAAACCTTCAGAAGCTTTGACTGCAAGGTCCAAATTACTTTTTGTATGAACATGGCACATCCTTTGCTCCTAGTCTCAGTTTGTGTATGTGTTGAATGTTCTACTTTAAAGCTTTCAATTTACACTTCTTTTTTTAAAAGTAAAGTAAAATAAAGTGTAAAGTAAAATGTAAAGTAATAATAAAAAAACAAAACAAACCAGGCAGTCTCATTTGGAGTCTTTATATTTTTTTTAAAAAAATTGTTACTCTGGTACATCTAGATGAGCAGATCAACAAAAAATATTTCAGGAGAGATGATCATGTACCATCATATGATGTACTATCATACAGGGATGATGTGCATAAGGAAATGAATGAGATTATTTTTAAATGAGGAATCCTTAACGTACTAATGTATTACAGAATAGAATAGAATAGAATAGAATAGAATAGAATAGAATAGAATAGAATAGAGTAGGAGCTGGAAGGGACCTTGGAGGTCTTCTAGTCCAGCCCCCTGCTCAAGGAGGAGAACCTATACCATCTCAGACAGGTGAATGTTTAGTCTCTTTTTAAAAATCTCCAGTAATGGAGCGCCCACAATTTCTGGGGGTAAGCTGTTCTACTGGTTGATTGTCCTCACTGTCAGGAAGTTTCTCCTTAATTCCAGGTTGCTTCTCTCTTTGATCAATTTACAATCATGATCTGAATATAGTTAAAGCCAACCTGACATGCATCTAGTTTAGCCCATCTTCTTTTGAAAATGACTAGAATCCAAAAGCAATTTCCATTCAGTTATGGGGGCTAGATATTTTTGAACTACCTGCCTCTGGACTTCACAATAAACTCTGATTTAGAGTTTGCTGATGTATGAGACAACCACAGAATTCTCATAATTGATAAATCTGGAGGTTATGCTCCAATATATTCAGAGGATATCAAGAGGTCTTAGATGGGAATTGAGCCTCGCTCATGATTAAATTTAGGTGCTGCTCCTCAACTGGGGAAGTTGTGAGGAGAAATTCAATAGCTTCCATTTTTCTTTTAGACTAACTACGGTTGTCACATTGCCCGAAATGGGCAATTTGTGATTAATCTTATGTAGGATTCGCTTGAAAGCAGGAAGAATCAATCCATAGGTTGAGAAACCAAAGTTAAGCGTTGCTCATTATTCAAGTAAATACAAAAGCAGAGAGGAGTAAATGGACCCGGATGGGATATTAGATTTATTCTGAGGCCCAAGCACAGCCACTAGCACCTCTTCAGCATAAAATAACAAAGCAATAAGCATGCTACTAACAGTCTGGTGTCTTCAGGCTCCTCCCATTACCAACAGCAGTTTCAATCCATTAACAAGTGGAGTAGCTTGGGAGTGTCCAATGGATACCATTGAAATTTGAGGAGATGTTACATGCTCTTTCATAAAACAACTGTCGAGGGAGGGAGGCAGTTGTGCATTCACAAAGAAACTGGTATAGTGTACATAGCTCATCACAAGACACAACTGACCAGACAGCAAACAAGTGAGATTTACTACTTCCTTTCTCCTCTCAGAATGCTTATTTGTTAACTAGATTTAAATCTTGCCTTTCATTCAAGAGCTAAAGGCAGCTCCGGAATAGCACTTCCTCTTCCTATTTTTCACCAGAATAGCAGTCTGTGAGGTTCACTAGTCTAAGAGAGAATGGGTGGCCCAAAATTGTCCAGTATCATCCGTGGTGGTGGAGAGTAGAATAAAACCCAGACTCAATGCTCCTAGTTCAACCCTTTCACTATTGTCTCACATGGCCTCTCTATTCTTGACTTGACAGCTCCCAGTTTAGCTTTGTCTGGCTAGGTCACGGGTCGGCAACCCGCGGCTCCGGAGCCTCATGTGGCTCTTTGAGCCTTCACTTGCGGCTCCCAGCCTCCTCTGCCATTTGCAGAGAGAGAGAGAGACAGAGAGAGGCACCTGCACTTTCCTTCTCTCTCTCTCTCTCCCCCCCCTCTCTCCCCCCCTCTCTCTCTGTATATATGTGTGTGTGTGTAAAAGAGAATAGCCTTACGCAGTTCTCTGACGAGCTGACAAGCTTATTGGGTGGGGCTCCTCCCTTTGCTGCATCTCTGCAGGAAGCAGGAAGAGCAGGAGAGAGCCAGCCCAATAAGAATGTGTGTCAGCTTGTTGGAGAAGAGCCTGAAGCCAGCTTGTCAGGTGAGCAGAAGATCGGAGAGAGGAAGACAGAGGGGGAAGAGAGAAAGAGAGAGAGAGAGAGAGAGGGAGAGAAAGAGAGGAAAGAGAGAGAGAGAGAGAGAGAGGAGAGAGAGAGGGAGACAAAGAGAAAGAGAAAGAGAGAGGGGGGAGAGGAAAGAGAGGGAGAGGAAAGAGAAAGAGAAAGAGAGAGGAAAGAGAAAGAGAGAAGGAGAGGAAAGAAAGAGAGAGAGGGAGAGGAAAGAGAGAGAGAGAGAGGAAAGAAAGAGGGAAAGTGAGCAAGAGAGAGAGAGAGGAAAAGAGAGAGGAAAGAGAGAGAGAGGAAAGAGAAAGAGAGTGGGAGAGGAAAGAGAGAAAGAGTGAGAGAGGAAAGAAAGAGAAAGGGAGAGGAAAGAGAGAGAGGAAAAAGAAAGAGAGTGGGAGAGGAAAGAGAGAGAGAGGAAAGAGAGAAAGAGAAAGAGAGAGGAAAGAGAGAGAGAGAGAGAGAGAGGAAAGAAAGAGAGAGGAAAAAGAGAGAGAGGGAGAGGAGAGAGAGAACTCATGCACAGCAGCCTCTATTTCTTTTAATTAAACTCTTCAATCAAGCTCCCTACCTCTTGCATGCGCACGCGCATCCGCGCACAACTTTTGCAGCTTCCAGTGTTTTCTTTTCTCTGGGAAACGGGTCCAAGTGGCTCTTTGAGTGTTTAAGGTTGCCGACTCCTGGGCTAGGTTGTCTTGCTGTCTTGAACCAAACCACCAATATTATTTAATTTTGTTTTCTATAATATATCTGGGATCTCTATGGGGCCCAGAATATTTCTGAAAGCCCAAATAAAGTTGGCAGCTGTTGCTTGGCTTTTGCCTATCACAATTCTGATTTTAAAAATTAAAGGTATCTGTTAAATTAGTTGGGTGAGCCTACAAGCCTCAGGGCACCAAATGTTTCAGATTGTCAGCCTCTGGCTAACTGTATTATTCCAAGGCAGGCGAGTAATAATTTCCACCATTCTTTAAAACCATAAACCAACTTACCACAAATCAAGGGGGGACTATGGGAGGCATAGTGACTGTAACCAGCATGCATGCTGCATTTGGGTATCAAACTTAATCATAAACTACTATGGTTAGGGAGTTTGCAAACTTGCTTCTCCAATTTTCCTCAGAGGAGGCAGATGGTATGGGGGGGGGAACACTAGCACGTTGTACAGTGAATGTATTGTGCAAATCAACCTGCTATGTCATAGTGTAACCCATCTTATCCATCATACTAGAGTGTTATGCACATAAAAAGGAAAAAAAAAAGATTGCCATTTTGAAATCAGGAAAAACCCAAGAATGTGAATGTACTTCAGAAAATTACACGCTTATATAAACCGAAAAGGCAAGGGACACTTTTAAAAAAGCAGACTGCAGAATATAGCTTCCCATACAGACCATCTGGTGCATCACCAATCCACTGAAACAACTGAGCTAGCTTTCTTTTGCTTTTGAAAACGGTGGTTTTAGTAGAAAACAAGGACCAACCTTTTAAAAGGTAAGATAAACAAGGTTAATACAGGCTACCAAGGAGACCTAAAAGGGAAAAATCTGCAACAGCTGCTACCTATTCTGTTTTAGACTTCTTGACTTAAGATTCTTCAAACTAGGGCTTTCTAAGTGTCCTGGCTGCCAGCTCTCCTCAGCCCCAGCCAGTATGATCTCTTTGCAGAAATAAAGGCACACAAGCACATACAGCAGGGGTCTTCAAACTTGGCCCTTTTATGACTTGTGGACTTCAACTCCCAGGAATTCTGGGAGTTGAAGTCCACAAGTCATAAAAGGGCCAAGTTTGAAGACCCCTGACATACAGTAATAGAAAGACAACAGCAAAAGCAGAGCTCAGCAGCAGATCCAGATTACTCTTTACAGTGATAAAGAATGAGAAGTTATGGTGGCCCTGATCCAATTCTATCCTTTTAACAGGCTTTTCTGAGATAGCTTTAGGCAAGCCGGATTTCTTTTACAGTATAAGGAGGAATATAATGGCTTCTCTTAAAGGCCTCACTTGGTCTTTGTGCACCCCACACGCTCCCACACAGGCACCATCTCTGCAAGCTGGGTCATACAGCTTTGAGGAGAACTAAGGTAGGTTTGCTATTTAAACTCAGCCATGAATCCAGGCTGTATCTTTTCTTTCTTCCCCAAATGGGAAGTTCCTTATGCCAGGATAGCTTCCTTATTCTGAGGGCTGCCTTCCCTGATGGGGAAAGAATATGTCCATTACTTGCTACCCAATGCTTTCAATGACTTGTTCTAAGGCAGTGATGGCGAACCTTTTAGAGACCGAGTGCCCAAACTGCAAGTCAAAACCCATTTATTTATCACCTGGTGCCAAGTGAGCATGGCTGTGGTGGTCATGGCAGACTACGTGGGTGTGGCCAAGGTCACCTCGATGTTGCTCGTGGGGAGGGATGCCTGTGGGGGCCGGGCAGGGTTGGGAGAGATCCAGGGGGTCTCTGCCAGCTGGGGCGGTGGGCAGGAGGCTCGTCCTGCGGGGTGAGATGAAACAGGGCGGGGGTGCCATTGTCACAGGGCAAGGCAAGGCAGGGGTCGGGGCAGCTGCTGTCTGACACCATCGGCCCCTGCACACAGAGGCCAGCGAGCGCATGGGGGCCAACAGTGTCCATCAGCAGCCACAGCCTGCCGGCCTCCCAACCGGTGCTCTCTGGGGCTTCGCAGCCCACCGCCAGCAGTTCAGAGAATCTGCCTCTGAGCTGAACGGCCGGCCGACAGTTGAGGAGGCGATGCAGTGGGTCATACCTGGGAAAAGGAGAGCATGCGAGGCCAGGAGGGATGGGATGGGGGAGAGGGAACCAGCCATACTGGGATGCATCTGGCCACGTGGGACCTCGGCAAGTTAGCGGGTGGCTGGTTGAAGAGGGATGGTTGCCATCTCCAGGGCAGGGCGTGCGTGCCCACAGAGAGGGTTCTGAGTGCCGCCTCTGGCACGCGTGCCATAGGTTCACCACCACTGTTCTAAGGTCACTGCTCAACAAGTGCGACAACCATTTAGGGACAGTCAGGACACTGGATCAAACTTGTATCCTGTCCTAGACAATTGACAGAATCCTACCAACATCTTTGTAGCTCCTCCCTGCTTCTTGATCATGTTCCATTGTGACATATTTTGTATAAATTCTCCCAGTTTTTATACTTCGTTAAGTGTAAAAAAAATGGAAAGGGGAGCAGAGTGCATGCAGCAGAATCTAAATGTAATAGCATTTCAGCAAACAGAGATCCGTTTTCTTCTGCCATGCCTCAATTAATAAGAAAAGAAAGGTTGAGGATGGAAAAGGTATTTCTTCTTTTCCATACTGACATCTACACCTGCCTGTAGAAACAGATATCCTATTACAAGGAAGGGCCTGTTGTCTTCCCATCTAGACCACCAACCAGGTTGATACTGCATTGTTTCATAAATTCTCTGCACCTCGTGTTTCTAGACCATCCTCTGATGCCAGAAATGGGATTTTTAGCAGTTGTCCAACCATCCAACACAACTTCAAGAGCTTCTCAAAAGGAGAGTGCTGGGTGCGTAGGAAGTGAAAGATCCTACAGCAAACACAGCAGCTGCTCAGCCTGGATGTTTAATTTTTAATTCAATCAGAAAAATAACAGACCTCTTCAGTGCTGGCAGCCTGAAGTAGAGAACCACAGGCACCTCCCTAATTCTGACCCAAGCCTCAAACTATATGTTCATTCAAGGACCATTCTTGGTTATTGATGCTGCAGAGGCCTGTCTTTCTCCACAGCCTGATCTTTTCTTTTAGCAATAGGCTAAGCTGGAGGTCACTGTTCTTTTGCCAAAGGAAGAAAGAGAGAAAAAGTCAATTTTATACTGGAAAACAGGCCTGCTTTGCACATTTTCTGCTTTGCAGAGGAACAACAAAGAAATTCAGAAAATTAAGACAATCTTTCTTGTACCAGGGGCCCTAGAGCAAAGCAGCAAGATAAACAAGCAGTTTGTAGGTTGCCTGGGGTTCAGGAAAATGGTTTGCTTCAGCCTTACTTTAAAGAGGGAGAAATATACAGGCTGTTTTATGCAACTAGCAATCCCTTTTGTAAAGCTGAGGGCAGAGAAGCTTAGAATGGATGGATTGTGCCTATAAAAATCATACAAGATTTTTGCAAGATCAATCATACAAGATTTTGCAAGATCAATGTGTGCTGAAAACATTTTACCATCTTTCCCACTCAAGGCATGGTTGTGATTAAGGAGAAGGCCCAATGACAAGATATGGCACCAATATTCCTCCAGTTGTTTCATAAGTATAAGCAGCGGGACCAATAAGCATGGGAAATAGCAAAGTTCAGCAACAGTAAGAGGGCCCTAGTGCACATAAATAACTCAGCTCATGAATGTGGCCTTGTACATGCAGTACAGGAGACACAAGTTTATAAAGCAGTAAAGGGCAAGAGGAACACTTTGGAGATAACTAGACTCTTTGGGTATCAGACAGCAGTTTAGCAGGTTATGATTTAAAAATCCTCACTTTATCCACTATCAAAGGAGTCAAGGAGCTTGGCTGCTGGGCCATATTTGATGGCACCTTCTCCAGAGCTCTCAATACGCTTCACTGAGGTGGATTTCCTAGTTTTGCAACCTAACTATGTCATTCATATATTACCGGTGGGCAAAGATGCCCAAACCCAGAGCTACCCTTAAAAAAAAAAAAGCCTTTTCCCCACCTTTGTTCATTCTACTTCATCTGCCATCCTGACTAGGCAGCCCGGCTCTGCTCCAATCCTAACTCATCTTCTCCTCTTTCCCCATTCAAAAGACTTCAACACAGACAGATACAATAAGTGCACTTCCCAGCATTCTCTCTCTTCCCAGAACACTCACAGAGCTGATCTAATGTTTTAATGCTTACTTCCCTGGGAGCAATTTCAACTCGCCTGGTTCCCCTCCCTCCAGACCACACACAGCTGGGACGGCCAGGTGCCTGATTGACCACTATACAAGCTGGACAGCTGGATTCCTATTCCTGTGGTGTCTGGAAATTGGAGACAGCATCATTTCTCCCTCCTGGAATACAGCTTATGTTCGTGACAATGCTGATCTAGGAGTTCTCAAAACTGCTACCAGTGCAAATTCTGGAAATAGATGTGTATTTTGCTTCCAATATTTCATTTGTTCCCAGGATTAAGTTCACGTCTTAAAAATGATGTTATAACAGATGCTGATAGAAATTTACAAACTTGGACACTCTTTCAGGGAGGCTCAGAGCTACAGGTGGGCAGGGGATAAATCAGAATATCCGGTAGGCTTTTAAATGCTGTGCAGGAGATCTGTCAGGATTTTTTCCTTTACCTGTCAAACAAAACAACTGTCTTCTCTATATTGTTGGAAAAAGCATTTATGGAAAAATAAGAACATCTCCTGCTCCAATTAGGGCCACAACCTGTACACCAGGTTCCTTTGATCATAGCTTCTAACTGCAGGTCTAGTCTAACAATAGCTAAGAATCCAGGAAAATCCTGAAGCCATGGACCTGCTGAGTACCATGCAGAATAATAATAGGAGCTAATTAGAGCCAAAAATTTTAAAAATAAATAGTCTTCTGTTGTGCCAAAATTCTGTTTGTTTCATCCCATTCAGATCTGCACTACGGTCAAGAACTCCACCATATTTCCTGCTTAGTCTGAGGTGTGTGTGTGTGTGTGTGTGTGTGTGTGTGTGTGTGTGTGTGTGTATAAAATAACTGAGGAATCAGCAGCATATTAATAGATCACCCCAAATTAATAAGATAACCTCTCTCATCTGCTTTTTAAAATTTACATGAAATCGTTAGATTTCCAAAATTAGAAGAAAGAAGAGCAAATATTGCAGCACCCAACAAGGAAGCAACCAGCTAGACAGCCTCTCTTTCTCTACTGATTGGAAACACCCACCCAGGAAAGAGCAGAAACACCATACAGAGCCCCCCTTCTCCAGTCCTTGGAGATAATCCAGAAGTATATCGTGGTCACTGGTACTAAATGCTAAAAGAACTAAGAGGGATGCACTTTTCTTACCTAACAAAGCCAACAAAAGCCATTCATCAGAATAACCTGTTAAATTTTCCATTCTGTTTCCAGGACTAAATCCAGACTAAAAAAGGGGTCAAATAATCTACTTGAATTCTGCAGCTGATGCCTCCTCCTCTACATCCTTCCTACAAAAGGGAAGGTTGGAGATGCAGTGGAAGCTGTCCAATGCTTGGATCCAGGAAAGTCTTCTTTAACAAGAAATATATTGCATCTCTAAAGCAGTGTTTCTCAACCTTGACAATTTTAAGGCATGTGGACTTCAACTCCCAGAATTCCACAGCCAGCATTGCTGGCTGTGGAATTCTGGGAGTTGAAGTCCACGTGTCTTAAAATTGTCAAGGTTGAGAAACACTGCTCTAAAGCAACTGGTACCACCCCTTCTCCTAGTGAGGTGCTGACCATCTCCTGAACCCAACTAGTAGAGCTGGAGTTCCCCCCACAAGTGGTGGATCTCATCCCACAGCGCATCCTATATCCTTCCCTTAAGAGTCTAGAAGCCAAAAATGAATCTGATAGCATTATAGAATCTTATGCAATCAACTTTTCCTGTTATGCCCGGGTAGAGCTCAGATTTTTGCATATATGAGCAATTCTTTTGGCAAACCATTGCACAACTCATACTGTAACAGCTGCAAATGGATCATTGTGCCTGCTCTTTCTCCACAGGGAGCAAAGGTAGAGAAATGCTGGCACTTGGCTGCCTTTACCACAAAAGTCTAAGCTCCAGGTCTACGAGTAAATGTGTCTTTCAAAGCAAATTTCTAAAGTTCCCAAAATACATTTGGAAAAAAAAAACATGCTGAATTAGTCATCCTGATGAAACAAAAAGAATGTTTTTAAGGTCGTTGAGTTTTGTTTTGAAGGCAAAATGACTTAAAGTAGGAATATTACTTAAACTGCTCAGTTCACTAAAGGGATTCTAGACAAGGGGTTGAAGTTACTCAGACGCAAAGATACTTTCCGATACCAAAATTCAGAATAAGAAGCCATCTTTGCATTTGAGAATTAATGGCCCCAATGGCTGCATTCAAGGCTGGGCCACAGGCTGAATTACAACACTGTATAAAGTAGAGAGGGAAAAATATCCAAACTCCTATATACACAAAGCCGTTGTCCCCTCTCCCCCCACAGCCATGATGGTCGCCTCCTACCTGTCCTACTCTTGCTGTTGGTCAAGATCTCCTGCAGGCGCTCTTGAAGTTTATCTGCTCGCTTCCTTTCCAGATGAAGCTGTCTTTTGAGGTCCTTCAGCTGTTTGTGGGGAAAAGAGAGATGTGGAGGAAATCAAAGCTGGATTCACTGATGCTTAGTCCCACCACTGGCTGTCCCACCCCCAATTTAGTTCTCTTTGCACAAGAGAAGCAAGCAAGCCTGCTATTCAGCACATGCATAATATAGGAAGTTAACTAATGTAATTGGGGCCAGGCACTCTGTCGCTAAGCGACGCGGTCAAAAAGTGTAAAATCATGTGACCATGCCGACTTACAATTGTGCATGGTGACTTGTGACTTCCTGTCGGCTTCCCCACTGATTTTGCTTGTCGGAAGCCAGCAGTGAAGATCACGTGACTGCAAGACACCATGACTGGCAAATTGTACATCAGTTACCAAATGCACAAATTGTGATCACATGACTGTGGGGGCACAACAAGAACTCTGAGGAATGGCCATAAGGCCCCTTGTTCAGTGTCACTGCATTGTAACTCTGAACTGCCACTGAATGAGCGATCACTAAGGTCTACTGTACTTCTCTTCTTCATTAGTATTGGCTTACAACCACCTTTTCTATACAAAAAGATAAGAACTGCAAATGTGTCATTTTAATTTCTGTAGGTAGTACATTCACATGGGTGGACATGAGGAAATCGTGGAATCAACATTACAATTAAGGTCAGAAAGTAAAATAAAGGCAGTTTTGAAAGCTTTGGAATTAGGCATTGGCTAGACATCTGCACAATTTAGCAATCTGCAGTTGCTGCCATGTACCGATAGCTTAGCATCTGAGCAGTGAGGCTAATTTCTCAGAATGGAAGGAAGAGGTTTTCCATGAGGATACCTTCCATCATGTGAAGTATCTCCAACTTCTGGAATAATCTTTATTCAAGCAACTCACACTTTTCTTTCTGGTTGCTTAAATAACCAGCAACAATGAGGAGAGAAGCCAGACCAGCGTGAAATATAGCTCAGTGGAGTAAGAGAAGTGGGCGTGACTCCACTGTAATTTAATGCATTTAAGATGAAGGGACTTTATCAGTTGGGTGTTTGTTCCATTACCCGAGTTACAATAAAAATCTTTCCAGAAAACCAAATGGTTCTTGTTTGCCAATTCTGCCAGCTTCACATGGCTTGATGTTTCCGACTTTCTTTTTTTTTAATTGGTGATGGTAGACTGGAATTTAGCAGTCTTGTCTTATAGTTTGCCAGCAATTCTCAACTTCACATTTCCTTCACGCTTTACAAAGGGGATGGAATAGAGACAAAACTGTCCTAGCTCCGCGATAAAATCATCTCAGCAGTTAATAGAGAAAAGCAAAGAACAGCAAGCTGAGGTCACAATAGCTCAACCAGCCAGAGAAAGTATGATGTGCACTCTTAGACCCCCGGCCAATTTCCATCGAGAATCCCTCCAACTTACTGCTGCATTCCCTTTCTTCTCCAGGATCCGTTGCCCATCTACTGTGTCCTTCACTTCCTGCCAAAGAGACATAACTGTTCACTTTATAAATCAAAATGGTATCTCTATCGCAGATGGTTAGCAGCAACGCAGCTCATGATTTCTTTCTCCGTTCATCTCATCTTTACAATGGCCCCTCTTTGCAAAGTAGGACTGCTGAGCTGCAAGCTATGGGATCTCTTTCTTACCTTCATATTCCAGGGGTGGGATAGAAGCAGAGTTTCTACTACTTTGAAAATGTCATACTATGAAGGAAAAAAAAAATGCACCAAATCTACTTCCCCTAGCTCAGGGGTAGGCAACCTTGGCTTTTTTATGACTTGTGGACTTCAACTCCCAGAATTCCTGAGCCAGCATGGCTCAGCTTGGAAACCCCTCCATTTCTCCTCAGCATGGCTGGCTCAGGAATTCTGGGAGTTGAAGTCCACGAGTCATAAAAGAGCCAAGGTTGCCTACCCCTGTCTTAGTTTTATCTCCAATCCCAATTAGCCCATCTACCACAAAAAGAGTACAATCACAAATTGAAGAAAAGCGAAGAGATGACTTTTGAGAAGTGTGTGGCAACTTAACAAACTCGAAGCTTAGCTTGGGAAAACAAGAAAACGTGAGGAAAAAAAAACTCATTTCTATATAATGTTACTACTTTTGGCAAGGACTCAAAAATAACTTCACAACTTTTCTCGGTTTGTGCTACTATTCGTACGATACGCTGTGCCATTATTGGAATTTCTTATAATAATATTTTACTTGGACTTATTTTAGTATCTTTGTTCTTATTTTTATATTTTACTATACAGGGAGTCCTTGACTTATGGCCACCATGGAGCCCCAAATTTCTGTTGCTAAGTGAGACATTTGTTTAAGTGAATTTTGCCCATTTTACAATTTTGCCAGTTATTAAGTGAATCACTGCAGTTGTTAAGTTAGAAACACTGTTGTTAAGTGAATCTGGTTTCTCCACTGACTTTGCTTGTCAGAAGGTCGCAAAAGGGGAACAGATGACCCTGGGACCCTGCGACTGTCATAAATATGAACCAGTAGCTAACCATCTGAATTTTGATCATGTGACCATGAGGAAGCGGCAATGGTTGCGTAAAAAATGGTCATAAGTCACTTTTTCCCAGTGCCGTCGTAACTTTGAATGGTCACTAAACGAACTGTTGTAAGTCGAGGACTTCCTGTATTTAATGTTCTTCTATTATATGTCAACTCTACAATGAGCATGGCTGCAGTCATTTTTTTTTTATTCTCATCTCTACAGAAAAATGTATTATTTCTATTATTAGGTGTTTTGTTTGCATCTGGCTAATAAATTTGATTGGTTGAGAAAGAAACAAAAGATTGCCCCAATTTGATTTTCTTTGGCATAAGACCGAAGGAAAGAAAAATGTGATTGGGCTTTCAAGATTCTGTTATTCCAGCCCATATTAATAAACGAGAGTTCTAATGTTTCTTGTGGTGTGTGTTTCCTGACCTAGCCTATCTTGAAGGACTGACAACAATCCTATTCTCTAAACTGGAGTAAGGGGATGCCTGAATAGTTGCATTGGGATGATTGAACTAAAGGCCAGCGCACTCACACAGCGCATTCATCTGCCATTAGCTACAGGAAAGCAGCTTTTTTGCTCTCCTAGCCCCACTGGTCACATCCAGAGATTAAAAAAGGGCAATCTGTAGAGAACTTGATTCTACTCTCCCAGGTCTAAAGAAAGCTTGCCTAGCGTCAAAATATATTTCTTTCCCTCCCCCCATTTTCCTTTTGGCACCATATTGAGCTGATTGTACACACTGCTGAAATAGTGAATTCCTGCACTAGGAGGAGGGGTGGTTTAGATGATCTCCAAGATTCCTTCCAATCCTTACGTTCTATGAGTCAATTATTCTCTTGAATATGATGGGAAGTTCTATGCTCAGATGTAGTAGTGATTAGCTTCTTTCTAACTCAACCAGGAATGGCTCCAAGAACCCCACTGCAAGAACCTTAGTTTGAATACATGAATCGGAGAGGGACAGCAGCACCATCTGTCTCTCCGTGCCAGAGTACTGCAACCATATTGGAGGAGGAGACATAATTCAGCAGGTGGGCCAAGTCCTGGCAGGAAGAGAGGGAACAGACGGTCGAAGGAAGTGCGCCCTGCCAAGCACCGGTTCCAGGAGGAAGCTGGCAGGCTCAGTGCATACACACCTGCTTCAGCCGGTTGACTGTGTCCATGTGCTCATTCCTGGCTTTTTCAATCTCTCGCAGTTTCTCCTTAGTTGCTTCCACCTCTTGGTCTTTTAACTGCAGAGGAAACAACCCAGTTGGAGCAGGAGAGGCAGGGGCAAGAAAGTTAAAAGGCAGAATAAGATTCCCACATTACTCTTCTTATATGGAAAATGCCCTTGGCTGAGAAAGACATTTTCAGGGAAAAAGCACAAACTGCATGGCTAAAATCTACCGTGTAGCTACTCTTCATCACGGCAGGAAAAAGCAGCTAACATGTGAAAGGAGCCCAAGAGGTAGCAATGGAGAAATCAGGAAAAGCGTAAAGAAAGAGAAGGGATGGTTGACATATTGCTCCTTCCTTCCTTCCTTCCTTCCTTCCTTCCTTCCTTCCTTCCTTCCTTCCTTCCTTCCTTCCTTCCTTCCTTCCTTCTATTTCTATAGCCACCATCTCAATAATTCTCCTCTCCAAGAGCTCTGATCCGCTGCTCTGCACATTAGCTGCAAAGATCCCATCCAGTTCAATAGCAAGAACTGTTAAACCTTAAGAGTTGCTGGACATGGCATCTCAGTCTACATTTTCAGGCCAACAGCCTGCATTTATCATCCAAAGATGCTTCAGGGATTCTTTAAGGAACTCTGATGGATGTTTATTGAGCGTGGCATGATTTTTATTAAAACAGTCCTGGTTATCTTCCCTTCCCATCTCCACCCCTTGCCACCATAAACAAGTGGAGAAATTCAGAGATCATAGTGGGGAAACGCATGATAGCTAAACAGATTTCAGTTTGCCCAGTAGCACCTCTCTGGGACCAAAAGATTGATAATGTGAGGTTGGTGCTGGTAGATGGGAGAATCAGCACAACAAATGTAACACTCAAGGCTAAGGTGAGTTACAAAGTCCCCTTTAAATTATAGGTGATTCATTGCCTTTGCCAATGGCTATGTGCTGGCTGGGAATCTTGGGGACTGTAGTACTAAACATGCCTGAAGAAGACTGATATTAACCTGCCTAACCATTCCACTGTAGGCCAGGGGTCCCCAACCCCTGGGCTACGGCCCACTAGTGAGCCTTGAGCCATTCGGAACCAGGCCCCAGAAGTGGCGGGTGAGCTCACATGCGCATCCTCACTCACCTGAATGCTCTCTTGCCCAATGCACATGCAGAACCATCCCCTCTCCCCCCTCCCACCTGCCAGTCCACAAAGCTGAAAAGTTTGGGGAACTCTGCTGTAGACCATACAAACCAAACACCAATAAAAAGTAGATTAAAATTCCACCTCAGCAATATTATTTCAAAAGCCCTTGGATGTTTTGCTACCAGCTACCTCTGGAATGCCTGTTTTAATTAAAGAGAAAGCCGAAGACTAGCTGGAAAAGCTGCATTTAAATAGTTACTATGGCTATTTTATTAATTTGAAAAGCTTGAAGAAGAGAAGACAGCCGGGAGCAGCAACTCAGAAGGCTTTTTCCCCCCCTCGATGATACTTGCCTCTCCAAGGATGATCAGGACATCTACCAGAGATTTCGCAGTACAAATCTTACTTTAAATATGGACATTTCCTCATTCTTCTGATACCTGCTCAAGCCTAGTCCCAGAGGGGTCCAACCTTAGCCAGGTTGGAATATAAGATACAGATAAATGCTCACATCCTGCCTGTTTTAAAAAGGTTTCAATGACAAAGTGTTTGCACTTGAGTTTACCGTGAAAGTCTTGAGCAGTTTGTCACTTTCCAGCCTTTCTCTCAGTGACTAATCCAGACATGTCAAACACAAGGCCCGGGGGCCGGATGCGGCCTGCGAAGTGGTTTCATGTGGCCCGTGAAGCTATCCTGAAAACAGTGAGGGAATGGCCCCCGCTGCCTTGGCCCTGGCCCAGGCCGGACAGGAACCAATGTACAATTTTGTGGTGGGCATCTATGCTGAAATGCATTCAGTCTTAGCTCCACAAGGCCGTCTGGAAACAGCTAGGAACCAGCCCCTGCCGTGCTGGCCCCCCCCCGGGTGCATGCTGGGCAGATGTCACCCTTTGTGAGGAATGAAGAAATGCACCATTGCCTGGAAGTGGCCAGTAAATGGCCCTCGCCTACTTCACATATCCGGTTTGATGGGCTCTGCCTTAGTCCCACCCCTTTCTGCCAGAGACTCTCAGATCTGTCCCACTCCTACCCAGGCCCCCACAGGCACCCTTGTTGTGAATGATGTAGGGCTGGCCATGCCCACCCAGTAGGCCACACCCACCCCATCCACGCCCACCCAGTAGGCCACACTCACCTGCCCCCCCCGAGGGCAACCGCAATGCTAATGCAGCCCTCAATGAAATTGCGTTTGACACCCCTGGACTAATCAAAGGAAAAGTTGATATCAAGGACAAAGATAACATTTCTGCCTACAACAATCCAGTTATGGAATTTCTCCCCCCAAAAAGTCTATCTAAAATCAGTGCTCTCAAGCAAAAAACTTTTTATTTAAACACATAGACATATTATGTACCTTTTCCATTTTTTTATATGCTCTTTTAATGTTGATTTTTCTGACTAAAGTCGTAAACTCAATCAGGAATCCAATGTGATAAAAACGAGTGTAAACAGTTTTCAGAAAAAGTCACTCATTCACATTCATGAAAGAGGTTCTTCTTGAGCATTTCAGAAAAGCACCGTGGCATATTTTTTAGAATTGTTATGTGTGGAGCACCTGTGGCCCTCCAGATTTTATGAATTACAATTCCCAGAATCCCTCACATCAGTCTCAATGGCTGAGACTGCTGGGAATGGAAGATCACCAGCACTGAGGGCTACAGATCCCCCTAGCCATGTCTTACATTAACCATGTCTGGAAGGGACCAGAAATTCATTAGACCTAGCAGCCAGTCCACTGTAGATGAAAGCAGGCTGATCTTCACATCAGCACCGTATCAACCGATTGGGTGAAATAAGTCACACCTAAATGGCAGAAGCAGACAAAACCCCTTAACTGAGAAATTGGCACTGTTATGCCAGACAGCGTGGAAACAAATCAGTCTCTGTCATTTCTCATGCCTGGGGAGGAATAGACAAATTCGCAGCCCCCAATACCTGTAAATCAGCTGCATGCTGCTCTTTGCAGATTCTCAGGTCCTCCATGTGTTCCTGCTGGTGCTTCTCTATCGACTCCTGGGGAAGAGGACAAAAATCAGATGCTCAATAAAAGACTTGAAAGGAACCTGACTGGCCCATCCAGAGAATGCCAATTGAATCAATAGATCAACACTGCAATAGATACACAAAAACTGATTTCTACAACTGGAAGGAGGTACTGCTCCGTAGCTCTTCCAAATCAGTACCTCTGCCTCTTTAAGCCGCCGTTCGAACCAGCCCTTGGTGCCATCCATGGATTGGATCTGGAGCCGTAGCTCCTCCACAGTTTGTTGCATGGATTCCAGTTCTTGGCTACGAGCCTAATGAAGAAGAGGAAGGAAAAGACTGCAGACAATTCAAAAAGGGAAGGAAATTAAAGACACCTAGGGTGTCCTTTGTCCCGTGGGAAACCACAAAATTTCACTATTTTAGTGTGAGATCCAAAGCTCCCTTGGTGATCCTTCCTAGCAAAGCCTTACCAGTGATTTTCTTTCTTGGCCCCAACATATTGTGCATGTTAACAGTTGTAACCTAGGCAGCAGCTTACCTAGAATTTATAGCTGATCAATTTTAGATAATCTTTGCTGCTTGCTCCTTCTCCCAAAGTTAGAAAGTTCTTCCTCCCTTGGAGAATGTGTCTTGAAATGCTCAACTTTACTGAGAAAGGCAGGAAGACAGATCAAATTTCTGATCCTTAAGCCTTGAATGTTCCCCTGGGGGAATGGGACCACTCACTGCAGCCAGGTGGGCGTGACCGGGAAGGCATGGCCATCTGAGTGCCGCCAGGTGAGCGTGGGTGAGTGGGCATGGGCGGGTCGACGCAAAGGATTAGGTCACTCCCACTCACCCTGAAGTAATCAGTGCTCAGTCATTGCAGGGTGCAAATATGGCTGCCCGCCTTTGCAGCGTTTATTGCCTTTTATACAGTTTTCCAAGCAGCAAAAGTTTAACATGGCAATAGCATAGCAATAGCATTTCATCGGTTAAACTCCTTACCAATCCTTAAGAATAGAAAGCCAGAGGCCCAAAACAGGGAGCAGTTGGCTGTAACATCGTGTTGGTGTAAGCTAGCTGATATCAGGCAGGTAAGGTCATTGTACCAGCCTGGGGTAGTTTCCCACATTGCCATGGCGATATGTAGGGATGAGACAATGTAGAGAGAAGAGGCACACAGGTGTTGGAAGGCCAGTTTGCTTCACACGACCTCTACCTGGCCCCCACCTCTACATCACCCATATCCACCTGGTGGCACTCAGATGGCCACGCCTACCCAGTTTGCAGTGAGTTGTCATAGACCCTGCCCCTGATGCCTTGAACTCATACCTTCTCCTCCTTGAGCTGGCCACGCAGCTCGTCCTCTTGTCGTTTCTTGTGCTCATGCAGCTCCCGCAGCTCCCGCTCATAGCGCGCTCTCACAGCCAGCATCTCTTTCTCGTGCTGCAGACGGAGGTTACCGAGCTCTTCCTTGTGGCGCCCCTTTTCTTGCTGGGTCTCAATGGCCATCTCATCTAGCATGGCCTTGCGTTTCTCTGCTGTCTGGAAAGCACATGCACAGCACTACATTCCACTTCCAATATAACAGGGAAGCCCTGGCAATAAGGAGTCAGATGCAAAATTCCTCATCCCTCTACACCCCCGAGTATAAGACCAAGTATCCAGGCAGTCCTCGACTTACAACAGTTCATTCAGTGACTGTTCGAAGTTACAACAATGCTGAAAAAGTGTCTAATCACCGTTTTTCACACTTCAGACCACTGCAGCATCCCCGTGGTCGAATGATCAAAATTCAGAGGCTTGGCAACTGACTCATATTTATGACGGTTGCAGCGTCCCTGGTGTCATGTGATCCCCTTTTGCGACCCTATGGCAAGCAAAGTCAATGGGGAAGCCACATTCACTTAACAGCCGTGTTACTAACTTAATACCTGCAATGATTCATTCAACAAGTGGGGTAAGAAAGGTTGTAAAATGGGGCAAAATTCACTTAATAAATGTCTCACTTAGCAACATGAATGTTGGGTGCAATTGTGGTCGTATGTTGAGGACTACCCGTACCTTAGTTTCAATAAAAGAGAATATTTGTAGCTCAGGATTGAATGGTGAGGCCCTTGGTGGAAAACCCACTTCTTTCTAGCACTGATGATGTTACTTAGGTAGTGAAATGTCTACAAGAAAATAACCAAGAGTGCCAAGGACCCCATACTTTAGTTTACCGTATATGCCGGCGTATTAGGCGACCCGGCGTATAAGACGACCCCCGTCTTTATAGCCGGGCCGCATTCCTAGAACGTCGTCTTATACGCCGGAAACTACCAGTATTTCCGGCGTATAAGACGACTCGGCGTATAAGACGACCCCCGTCTTTGGCGCCGATTTCAGCACTCGTGGAAGTCGTCTTATACGCCGGCATTTACGGTAGTTTATAAAGACCAACCTGATAAAGGTGGGGTGCAGGATATAATATGTCCAAGGTTTTTGTTAAAAGGTTGATAACAGAGATGCTGTTTATCTTGAGAAGCATAAATGACATTTGCATTTTGAGACCAAAATCCTTGGCTTCTTTAAAAACACAATGCACTAATTTCTAGTCTTCACAGTTGCACTGAGAAATTTCAAAAGTCTATAGGCTCTTTCTGGAGAAAGTCAGAAAAATCAGGCAAAATGGAACGGCTTCATAGCCAGCAGATACCATTATAGCATCTTGCAGTGTTCCCCTAGCTCAGGGGTCGGCAACCTTAAACTCTCAAAGAGCCGCTTGGACCCATTTCCCAGAGAAAAGAAAACACTGGGAGCCGCAAAAGTGGGAGGAAGCTTGATTGAAGAGTTTAATTAGAAGGAAATAGAGGCTGCTGTGCATGAGTTCTCTTCCTCTCTCTCTCTCTCTCCCTCCCTCCCTCTCCCTCTCTTTGTGTCCCTCCCTCTCTCTTTCTCTCTTTCTCTCTTTCCCCTCTCTCTTCCTCTCTCCAATCTTCTGCTCACCTGGCAAGCTGGCTTCACGCTGTTCTCCGACAAGCTGACACACATTCTTATTCGGCTGGCTCTCTCCTGCCCTTGGTCTGCCAGTCTTCTTCCCCCACTCAGTGTGTGTGTGTGTGTGTGTGTGTGTGTGTGTGTGTGTATGAGAGAGAGAGAGAGAGAGAGAGAGAGAGAGAGAGAGAGAGAGAGAGAGAGAGAGAGAAGCGCAAGTGCCTCTCTCTGCAAATGGCGGAGGAGGCTAGGAGCCATAGGAGAAGGCTCAAAGAGCTACATGCGGCTCCAGAGCCGTGAGTTGCCGACCCGTGCCCTAGCTACTCTTCTTCTTTCAATGTCCTTATTCCATTCCTCCTTGTCCTTTACTTTCTTCTATTCTATTTTGCTCCAAATTTCATGAGTTTCTGCTCATAAACAAAATACTGAATCATAGTTAATTCAGAGCAGAAACTCATAAACCCTTATTTGGGGTTTAAGGGATTTTTGCCAAATGGTAGCGTGCTTTGGAAACAAAGGAAATTAGTTTAGAAACCTCAATGCAGAAAGGGAGAAAGAAGCAGGCCATAGTCTGGCATTCTTCTGCTCATATACAAATGTCAAGCCATGATTGTAGTTGTCTGAATGAGCCACAATGCATACCTCTAGTCTAGCTTACCTTCCTTACTTCATCAAGCTCTTGTAATAATCTCTCTTTTTCCTGCCCAAGTTCTTGAACTTGCTCCATAAGACGAGCATTGCCCCGGAGTGACTCCTACAATAAAAGGTGAAGATAATGAAAAATCCTATCTTCTAAAACAGTGGTTCTCAACCTGTGGGTCGGGACCCCATTTGGGGTCGAATGACTATTTCATGGGGGTTGCCAAACCATGCTGTCCGCCATTTTTTTCCCTTTTCCCTAGCTCCACTACTCCCTCTTATTGGTGGCCACACCCACTTGGGGGTCACCACAACATGGGGAACTGTATTATGGGGTCACGGCATTAGAAAGGTTGAGAATCACTGTTCTAAAACAACCCTTTTGTTTATCTGCACCACGGTTTTGTCAGGCTGTCCACTGTCTCTGACAGAAGTCGACGACACCAAAAACATTTAAACAGAGAAAAACCATCACAAAACAGCCCTGGCCCAAACCCATATTATTGAAATATCTAAAGGATTATAGTAGCCAACGACATAAAGCACTTTGAGCATCCCACTTCAATTCTACACCTATGCTAAGCCCTTTAAAGTAAGAGTGAAAACGGGAATTGGTCGGGTGAATTACCTAGCCTCCTTTCACACTGACAAATTTAAAACAGATTCAGGATTAAAGTACCAATACCATTTGAAATGAAAGTATGTGGTACATTGGGAAGAACTTTGCTAACACACCAAAATGGGGTCCGGAATCTAGGTGGCAGTTGGAAGGGCAACAAGAGTAGGAGGAAGCGATCGGTAAAGGCAGAGGTCCCCAACCTTTTGGGCACCAGGAACCAGTTCTGTGGAGAGAGTTTTTTCCGCGGACCGGAAGGGGCAGGGTTTTGTGTGCTGCCTGCATCCCGCGGATGTGGCTTTGCTTGGTTTTGCGGACCGGTTGCTGGCACGCCGCAGCCCGGTACTGGTCCACGGACCGGGGGTTGGGGACCTCTGTGTAAAGGGATCAAATAATCAGAAGGCAAGTGTAAAAAATGAAATCACAGGCAAGAGGATGTGAGGAGTAATAAAACAATCCTCTTGTACCATTAATATTTACCTTCTTGCTCCTTCTTTCTCTTCGTGCCATAAAGGTTCGAAATGGGGCATTTTGCATAGTGTGCTCAGGGGCGGTAGGAGGAAAGAAATACAGGATGTGCAAAGAGCTTGGCTGGGCCTTGTAAGCAGCGGCCTTGTGCTTGGGGCTACCACAGGGCCTGTATGGATCTAATGCCTTGGCCCACCTGCAACTGTGTGTTGAGGTCATCCCACTGGGCAGCCAACGCCTCCTTCTCATTCAGACGCTGCTGCAGCTCGTCTCCCAATGCTGCCACCTGTTCTCGCATCAGATTCATTTCTTGAGTCTTAGATGTCTGGATCTACAGGGCAAGAATGCAGCAGGGCAAGAGAGGAAGGAGAAAGTTAACAGTCCTTTCAGAAAAATCACATGGCACTCTGGCCTACCCTCCACACAGCAACCTGTCAACAATGTGGGTTGGTTTTTTTCCTTAAAAAAGAATTACAAACCATAGATTCCCCCCCCCCCGCTCCTCATACTCAAGCACATTTCCATACGCTACTGAGCTCTCATGTATTTTTTTTTATTCTTTTGGTTTCACAAGAACATTTTTAATTCACTTTATGGTAAAAATGAATGATGCTTCTGATGTTACCCATTGCAGACAATCATTTGATTTCACGCTTAATTAAAGTTCACAAACCAGCTTCAAATTCCAGTGACAACAGGGATTATTATGATTAATTATAATGGATGCACACACATTTCTTAACAACAGAACAATCAAAGGATATGGGCAACGGGGAGAACTGAAAGGCTTTGCCATTGACTCCTAGTCTCCTAATCTTAGACAAGATTGTTATCTCTGTATCCAGCCTCATTAGTTTAATCTCTATGAAAACCCACAGAAAAATGTTTTTAATGCAGATGAATTTTTAAATATTTTTGAGGTGCAAATTAGCCTTTTTTATTTTTTTTATTTTTCTTTTACTTAGTCAACATTCCAGCATGCGGAACTATGGGATTTGATATAAATTATGCTAATTTGTAGTCGAATAAGAATTCTTAGTACCAGCACATTTTTATCGGTTTCGCGTAGGATTATCAAAATATTCAGAAATGCAGAGTGATTTCAGACTAACTGGGATTCATTTTAAAAAGGTAAATTATAGATTTTATAATTATGTTATCATTTACAACTTGCCTTTAAAAACTAAAACTTGGCTAATCAGAAATTGCTCTGAGCTTCTGGTCTACTGAAAGGAAAGAATTCATAAAGAAGTCTGTAGCACTGTAAGCATGAAATATAGTGTAGCTCTTGCAATATCATAGATTCCAAGGGTTTTATGCTATTTTTCTTTAAAATGTAATTATTACCCAAAAAGTGCTTAAATGGAGATTGCTTTCATTCATGCAATGACATCATACAATATTCTAACAATCTTTTCTCCACGTCCTCTTCAACCAGCTTTCTCCAATCCACCGTACAACTCCCATAATTTCCAACTAGCATGTCTTACATCTAGAGTTTGGGAATGTTGATCTATATCAAAGTGTTTGAAGAAGTGTCAGGTCTAAGGTAATATGCCAATAATGGTTCATTTTCATACAGCAGATGTGACTGTTGGCACAATCACCTGTCCATGTCAAGTTAGAAAACAGGAATTTTATCCTGTCATGAATGACAAATCTAACATCTGTGATATTTTCATCGTCCTCATCATCATACCTTCCTATTCCCCAAGGGGGGGGGAAGAGAGAGAGAGAGGGGGGGGGGAAAGGACAGAAAGAAACAGAGAAAGAGACAGAGACAGAGAGAAAGAGAGACAGAGACAGAGAGATAAAGAGACAGAGAGAGAGACAGAGAGATAGAGAGAGAAAGAGAGAGACAGACAGATACAGAGACAGACAGAGAAAGAGAGAGAGAGAAAAACAGAGAAAGAGAAAGAAAGACAGAGAAACAGAGACAGAGACAGAGAGAGAAAGAGAGACAGAGAGAAAGAGAGACATATAGAGAGAGACAGAGACAGACAGATACAGAGAGATAAAGAGAGAAACACACACAGAGACAGAGAAAGAGAGAAACACAGAGAGAGTCAGAGAGACAGAGAGAAAGACAGAAGAAGAGAGAGACAGAGAGATACAGAGAGAGACAGAAAGACAGATAGACAGAGAGAGAGAGAGACAGAGACAGAGAGAGAGACAGACACAGAGAGAAACAGAGAAAGAGACAGAGACAGAGGGAGACACAGACATAGAGAGAAAGAGACAGACAGAGAAAGACAGACATAGAGATATAGACAGAGAGATAGAGAGAAACGGAGACAGAAACAGAGAGACAAAGAGAGACAGAAAGAGAGAGAGACAGAGAAAGAGAGATAGACAGAGAGATTCAGAGAGACAGAGAGAAAGAGAGAGAGAGAGAAATAGAGATAGACAGAGACAGAGAGACACAAAGAGAGAGAAAGAGAAAGAGAGAAAGAGAGAGAGAGAAAGAAAGAAAGAGAGAGACAGACACACACAGAGAGAAAGAGACAGAGATAGAGAGACAGAGACATAGATAGAGAGAGAGAGACAGAGAGAGACAGAGACAGAGAGAGAGAGAAAGAAAAAGAGAAAGAGAGCGAAAGATATATATATATAGACAAAGAGAAAGAAAGAGAGAGAGAAAGAGAGAAAGAGAAAGAGAGAGAAAGAGAGAGAGAAAGAGAAAGAGAGAGAGAGAGAGATAGAGAAAGAGAGAGAGAGAGAAAGAGAGAGAAAGAAAGAGAGAGAGAGACAGAGACAGAGAAAGAAAGAGAGAGACAGAGATAGACAGACAGACAGAGAGAAATAGACAGAGACAGAGACAGAGACATAGATAGAGAGAGGAGGCAGTGAGACAGAGAGAGACAGAGACAGACAAAGAGAGAGAGAGACAAAGAGACAGAGAAAGAGAGAGAGACAGAGAAAGAGAGACACAGAGACAGAGAGAGAGGCAGAGAGACAGTGAGAAAGAGATAGAGACACACACAGAGAGAGAGACAGACAGAGAAAGAGACACAGAGAGAAAGAGGCAGACAGACAGACAGAGAGAGAGACAGAAAGAGAGAGACACAGAGACAGGGACAGAGAGAGAGAGACAGAGACACAGAAAGAGACACAGACAGAGAGATAGAGAGAGAGACACACACAGAGAGAGACAGAGAGAGAGAGACAGAGATAGAGAGAGAGAGAAAGAGAGAGATGGAGAGAGATAGAGACAAAGAGAGAGACAGAGATAGACAGAGAAAGAGAGACAGAGAGACAAGACAGAGAAACAGAGAGACAGACAGAAAGAGACAAAGAAAGAGAGAGACAGAGACAAAGAGACAGACAGCAAGAGACAGAGAAAGAGAGAAAGACAGATAGGGAGAAAGAGAAAGAGAGACAGAGACAGAGAGAGAGACACAGAGAGAAAGAGAGAGACAAAGAGACAGAGAGAGATAGAGACAAAAAGAGAAACAGAGAGAGATAGAGAAAGAGAAAGAGAGATAGAGAGACAGAGACAGAGACAGACAAACACACACAGAGAGAGACAGACAGACAGAGAAAGAGACACAGAGAGATAGAGAGACAGAGAGAGAGAGACAGAAAGACCGAGATAGACAGACAGAGACACACACAGAGAGAGAGACAGACAGAGAGACAGACAGACACAGAGAGAAAAAGACACAGAGAGATAGAGAGACACAGAGAGAGAGAGAGAGAGACAGAAAGACCGAGATACAGAGAGACAGAGACAGAGATAGAGACCGAGAGACCGAGACCGAGAGAAAGAGAGACAGAGATAGACAGAGAGACAGAGACAGAAATAGAGAGAGACAGAGACAAAGAGACAGAGAAAAACAGACAGACAGAAAGAGACACACACAGAGAGACAGAGAGAGACAGAGACTGAAAGACAGAGACAGACAGAGAGACAGGGAAAGAGAGAGAGACAGAGATAGAGAGACAGAGAGAGGGAGAGAGAAATAGAGTGAGAGAGAGATAGACAGAGAGACAGAGAGATAGAGAAAGAGAGATAGAGAAAGGGAGAGAGAAACAGAGAGAGACAGAGACAGAGACAGAGAGAAAGAGAGAGAGAAAGAGAGGGAGAGAGAGACAGAGAGACAGAGAGAGAGACAGAGAGAGACATACAGAGAGATAGAGACAGAGAGACAGAGACAGAGAGAGAGAGAAAGAAAAAGAGAGAGAAAGAGAAAGAGAGAGAAAGATATATATATATATATAGACAGAGAAAAAGAAAGAGAAAGAGAGAGAAAAAGAAAGAGACAGAAAGAGAAAGAGAGAGAGAGAAAGAGAGAGAGAAAGATAGAAAGAGAAAGAGAGAGAGAAAGAGAGAGAGAGAAAGAGAAAGAGAGAGAAAGACAGAGACAAAGAAAGATATATAGAGAGAGAGACAGAGACACACAGAGAGAGACAGAGAGACAGAGACATAGATAGAGAGAGACAGAGACATAGATAGAGAAAAAGAGACACACAGAGAAAGAGAGAGACAGACACAGAGAGAGTCAGAGAGACACAGACAAACAGAGACATAGAGATAGAAAGACACAGAGAGACAGAGAGAGAAAAAGAGAGAGAGAGACAGAAAAAGACAGAGAGAGACAGAGACAGAGACAGAAAGACAGAGAGACAGAGAAAGACAGAGAGGTAGAGGCCGAGAGAGACCGAGAGAGAGAGAGATAAAGATAGAGAGAGACAAAGAGAGACACAGAGAAACAGAGAAAGACAGAGAGACAGAAAGAGAGAGAGACAGAGAGACAGAAAGAGAGAGACAAAGACAGAGACAAAGAGAGACAGAGACAGAGAGAGACAGAGACAGAGAGACAGACAGCAAGAGACAGAGAAAGAGAGAAAGACAGATAGGGAGAAAGAGAAAGAGAGACAGAGACAGAGAGAGAGACACAGAGAGAAAGAGAGAGACAAAGAGACAGAGAGAGATAGAGACAAAAAGAGAAACAGAGAGAGATAGAGAAAGAGAAAGAGAGATAGAGAGACAGA
>NW_024097901.1:0-20000 GCF_016545835.1 Crotalus tigris | reverse complement strand
GTGATAGACAGAGAAGAGACAGAGAGAGAAACAGAGAGACAGAGAGAGAGAAAGAGAGAGACAGAGACAGAGAAAAACAGTGAGAGAGAGAAAGAGAGACAGAGAGATAGAGATAGAGAGAGACAGAGAAAATGGGATACATAGAGATAGAGACAGAGAGACACAGAGAGAAAGACAGAGACACAGAGAGAGACAGAGACACACACAGAGAGAGAGACAGAGACACAGAGACATAGATAGAGACAGAGACAGAGAGAGAGACAGACAGACAGATAGACAGAGAAAGACAGAGAGAGAGAGACAGAGACAGATAGAGAGAGAGACAAAGAGAGAGAGACAGAGATAGACAGAGAAATACATAGAGAGAGACAGACAGAGAGACAGAGAGACAGACAGAGAGACAGAGACAGAGAGACAGAGACAGAGAAAAAGGGAGAGACAGAGATAGAGAGATAGAGACACAGAGAGACACAGAGAGAGACAGAAAGACAGACAGAGAGAGAGACAGAGACAGACAGACAGAGGGACATAGAGAAAGAGAGAGACAAAGAGACAGAGAGACATAGATAGAGACAGATACAGAGAGAGACAGAGAGAGTCAGAGACAGAGAGAGACAGACAGAAAGACAGAGATAGAGAGACAGAGAGAAGCAGAGAGAGAGAGAGAGATAGAAAGAGACAGACAGAGAGACAGACAAGAGGGATAGAGTGACAGACAGAGACAGAAAGACAGAGAGAGACACAGAGAGACAGACAGAGAGACAGAGAGAATTAGAGAGAGATAGAGAGACGGAGAGAGACAGAGACAGAGAGAAACCGAGAGACTGACAGAGAGAGACAGAGACAGAGAGATAGACAGAGAGACAGAGACAGAGAGAGTGAGAGACAGAGAGAGGGACAGAGAGACAGAGAGACAGAGAGAGAGAGAGAGAGGGAGGGAGAGGGAGAGAGAGTGAGTTATGATGCAATCTCAATCACTTTCTTCTAAAATGACACAGACATTTCACAGCAGGACAAAACAACTGACTGTAACAGAGCATTCTCCTGAAGAACTTAGATTCTTCTTGTTTTAGACAAGCCAAGAGCATGTGGAATTCCTGTTGTTTAAAGGCAGGAAAGAAGTAAAAATTGTAGGGTTAAGCTAGATTTTTTGTTTAAAAAAAAAAGCCAACTCTTCCATAGCCTAGAAAAAAGAAATCTGGGTCTCAAATCTGTCTACGACACAGTCCTGTCTAGTTTTACTGCTGCTTTCATTGCAACTGTTAGCCACTCAAAAAAGATGCATGTCCCTGGGCTTAAACAGCTACTCATCCTTGCTCAAGAGAAGTGCTCTGTTGTTGTGCACTGATGAAGTGAGGTTAATAAGTTCCTTGAACCAGAGTCAGTGTGGTATAGCAATTAAAATACCAGACCAGGCTTGGAGATCCTAACATTCAAATTCCCAGTTATCCATGAAGATTAGAAGATGGTTTGGTACCTGTCTATTCTTACCCTATCTAACTCAATAGGAAAGGTTGAAAATGCACGCACATATCTCATACACAGTATGCTGGATGAAGGGAGGAATGTAAATGCAATAAACAGGAATTCTTCACACACACACACACATTGCTGCTGGTCATTTAGCCTCGCTTATGCTGTAAATGTAATACACATACCCTCCTTGTAAAAATGCATAGTTACACCCTTTAATTTCATCATCCTCAATGCCACCTTCTCTGCCCTCCAACCACTTGGCTCACAAGATGGAACCTGGTACCTGTTCTAATGCTGCAAGGTTGGTTCTCAGAGCATCATTTTCAGACAGAATGGTCTCAACCTGTTCCTGGCTCTCCGCACTTTGGCACGCAACCTGAGAGCCCATAAAGGGCAGAATGGGCAACAGGAAGGAAGGAAGGAAGGAAGGAAGGAAGGAAGGAAGGAAGGAAGGAAGGAAGGAAGGAAGGAAGGAAGGAAGGAGAGGCAGAGGTGGGGGGAAGGGGAGAGCAAACGCGGTGGGGGGGGGGAAGGAGAAAATAAGGATTAAAAATAGAGCAAAACATGGAACTAGCAGTCTTGGACAAGGGTTGTGATTGGTTTTTATTTTGTTTTTAGAGAAAGCAAGCTTAGAAACCATTTTTTTTTAAAAAGGCACATCAATTGCTATGAAAATAAAGCAATTAACGAAATGAAGCACATTTCAGTTATCAGGACAAGACACAGTTATTAGAGACTCAACATAATCACCAAACCTGTTTGAGAAAAGAAGAAGGTTAAAACAAGGAAAGCAAATTAAGAGGAGGGAAAAGCCCTTGGGAAGATGGGAATCTAAGAGAAGAAATGGAACAATTAAATAGAAAGGAAGAGAGTATTTTCAGTGTTAAGTTCCTAATATTATGGTCTATTATGACGGTCTCCTGGGTAGAAACTCCCCACCTTCAAAAAAATAATTCCGCCAACAACTGACTTACTGTATACTATGAGTGAAGCAATGTGTGCAATCATTTCAGCTGTAAATTACTGCATTTGAAGGAAAAAGATTTCCAGAAAATATTCAGATAAACTGATGGGCCTGGGTTAGGCCCTTCCACTCATAAATCGATCCTCATTGTCTGTAATTTCCAAAGCAATGTTCAATTGCAGTGGGCCTGAATATTAAAGTATTGTACTATTAAATAAGGGGCTCTTAAGTCAGGCTTAGTCAGACCTACAAAGTATAAAGGGTAGTCAAGAGTGTGTAGTTGTGCTCAAGCCAAGAACAAAGTAGAACCAAGGGCTGTGACGGACAGGCAGATAATGTTAGGAGCTCTGTCAATTACATTTTGACACACAATGTCATTTTAAGTACATATTACATTCCTCTGGCATGACCTTTTTCTATATATTTTCTGCACATTTTTATTCTCCCAGGTATTCCACACGGCGACATCTTTTTCCAACCAACTTGCTAATAACCAGTGTGTTCCGCCATTAAGTACGCAAACCATAATCAAAGAAGCTAAATATGCTGACAGAGTTTTAACAGACTTGAAGGAAATCCCCAAATCCAATTCAAGAACCAGAGTGGAGTGGAATGTGGAAACTAGTCACATCCATATGTGTAATATGAGCCCGCCCATTTTAGATCATTACCCTATGTTTTGTCCCTAGTCCCCCAAAGTCTGTTTAAACACAACACTTGCTGTGCTACTAGGGAAACCGGGACACTTCCAGATGCTAATCTGATAGGTAGCCAGTCAAACCTATTTGGCTTATCTTATTAAGTTAGTTAGCAACAGACGGTAAGTGCCGCCTATACAAAGAAGCTGAAGAAACAGTGGACCACTTGGTAAGCTGTTGCAAGAATATTGCACAAACTGATTACAAGCACCGGCATGACAAAGTAGCAACAATGGTGCATTGGAAGATCTGCAAAAAATATCATTTGCCTGTAAGCAAAAACTGGTGGGATCATAAAATAGAGAAAGTCATAGAAAATGATAAAATTAAACTGCTCTGGGACTTCAGAATTCAAACAGACAAGCACCTGCAACATAACACCCCAGACTTAACAATTGTCGATAAGAAAGACAAAAAAGTCTGGATAGTGGACGTGGCAGTGCCTGGAGACAGCAGAATAGAAGAGAAAGAACTGGAGAAGATAACAAAATACAAAGACCTACAAATAGAAATAGAAAGACTGTGGCAAAAGCAAGCAAGGGTAGTACCAATAGTCATAGGCTCCTTGGGTGCAATCCCAAAACAACTGGAGCACCACTTGAACACCATTGGCATTGACAAATTCGCTATTAGTCAATTGCAAAAGGCGGCCTTACTAGGAACTGCTTCCATCCTGCGACGATATCTGTAATACCATCAAACATCCACATCTGCCTATCCCAGGTCCTGGGTAAGGACTCGATAGGTAGACAAAATGCCAAATCCAGTCTGAACATCTGGCTGACTGTGCGATGATCGATAATAATAATAATAATAATAATAAACTCCAATAGGGATTCCCAAAGAGACCAATGAGATAATTTTGCTTTAGAATTAGGGGAACTTTGAATAATCAAACTGGAAAAGATAATGGTGCTATAGTTTGAAGAATTATTTTCTGAAGAATAACTACAGATGAAATATCCAATTCATGGCTGCTATGTTTTTTTCCAGAAAAAAGCTTACCTGAAGAAATAATAGTTTAAAATGGACTATTGCTTACTTCACTTGAAATAGAACAGCACTTCCATCACAATGGCATAGAACACAAAACTGTGTCCAAGAGGAAATGGGTTAGGGAAAGAATAACCAAAGTCGTAAAATAAATTTTACAATAAACTATGATCCAATACCAAATTGGAAGAAGCCACAGCCAATCTAGGAAATCCCATCTGTCTATCAAAGCACACGGCTAAGAAGCTGTAAGGCCTCAAAAAAGCATCACTGGCAACATCTTACAAGTTTCCCATAGCAACTCATTGTGAGGATGAAGTTATGTGTAATTGTGCCCAGAGAAACAGCATAGACTCAAGCAACATTTGAATCTTTAAAAGGGAACCAAAGAATACGGCTTTCAAATAGAACTTGGATTATACTTGAAATCAGGAGTCAACCTTTGATCCCACAATCCAGGGGCACACTGCATTTTGGTGGTACATTAGGGGTGGGTGGGCTGGAGGTCATCCCCTTCCTACATATACACATAGATATAATTTTTATTAAGAATGTTTACTAGAATAGTAAAATCTAATACAATATAAACCAGGGGTAGGCAAGCTTGGCTCTTTTATGACTCGTGGACTTCAACTCCCAGAATTCCTGCTTTAAGCTGAGAAAGTGGGCTTTCAGTACTGTGGACTTGGATGAATTATCTGAAATCCAAGGCAATTCAGTTATATTATGTGATGGGAAATAAAATATTTAGAGTATGCAAAGTATATCCAAGCCTATCTCAAGATAACAGCTGGCTTCAAATGAGGGTGTTAAGGGTGTATTTTGCTCCATTTTCTAACTTTGGCATTGCTGAAGACACAGGAGGCAGAAAACTGATAGTTCTGAACAAGTCACCAACTGATCCTGCAACAGAGAATATAGAAATCCAAATACATGTGAAAGATAAGCAGCCATCCGAAGAATTAAAACATTTCATTTTTGAAATTTTAGTTGAACGTTGCAATCCTATTTCTAGCTACAAAAACAGGTAACAATAGCAACACTCTTAGGAATGTCCATATCTCCTGCTTAAAATAAAACTGATGAACTCTTGACATGTGACAATCCTTTGGAGCTACATAGTCCATTCATCAGAGAAGAATTACCCTTCAGAAAAAAGACTTGCAACTAGGTCTTTGTTGATCAAATACTGTAAATCAAAAATCAATGGAAGCCAAGTGAGTCACTTTTATAGTAAGGAATTAGCCTGAAGCATTGCCCAAGAAAGGTTGGGGAGAGGAAGATCAAAGGGAGAATAACATACAACAGTAACAGCTCAAGGAGAAATTGAGTGGTATAAAGCAGTGGTGGTGAACCTATGGTACATGTGCCAGAGGTGGCACTCAGACCCCTCTCTGTTGGCACGTGTACCACCGCCGCCAACAGCAGGTCCATCAGGCTGCCACCGCCACCCAGAGCAGGAGCCCCACCCAGCACAAAGGAGGCGAAGCGGCCAACTAGCAAGCTCGAATAGAGGTGATAGAAGTCACCAACCATTGTCAATTGGTTGACTGAAAGAAAAGGGAGGGGAAGCATGCGCGCTACAAATAGTGATACTCACTAGCCCTGCCCCATTCTTGCATGGTGCAGCACCTTGTATCTGCACCCCGCGGCGTAGTGGTGGCCATTTTTGCACCTTGCAGCACAGTGGCCCATTTTTGCACCCCCAGTTTTTGTGTGCCAGAGGCGGCACTCAGAGGCGCCTCCTTGCCCCCCCCCCCCGATGCTGATGCGGCCCTGGCACTTTGCGATAAATAAGTGGGTTTTGGGTTGCTGTTTGGGCACTCGGTCTCTAAAAGGTTCGCCATCACTGGCATAAAGGAAAGGAAAATAAAGAAATCTTAAGTCTATTTCATACTAAACAGCATCTGAATTTAACGAGTGTTCTGAACTGTATATTTTCAGAAAGAACTTATCTAGTATATATTTATATATACTGTTACCTAGAAAATTCTAAGTTTTACATCATCTGCTCCTTGGATGAAATTAAGCCTAAGGTAGCAAGTTATGCAGAAGAAATGAAGATTCCGATACAATATTCTCAAAATAGCATGGCCCCCAAATCAACAGGTAAAACATATTGAATATTCTCTCTGGAGAGACTTACAATGTGAATTTGGTATATAAAGTTAATACCAACAAGGAGAACATACCCGAGAGAAAATGTGCATCAAAGTTCCCTTAAAAATACATAGATGGTTTTGCATACATTTCCCCTCCCTCCTCCCCCCCCCCCTCTCTCTCTCTCTCTCTCTCTCTCTCTCTCTCTCTCTCTCCTCTCGTCTCTTTCCATTCTTCTATGTGGGCAAAGCCTGATTGATGCAGTGGCGTTTTCCAATGCCTCCTTTTTCAAAAGATTTAAGCCAATTGGACTGATTTAATTGTTTTTATTTGCCATGGGTTGAGAATGGAGAAAATCGGAATTTAATTCTTCTCCACAACCTTGATATAAAAAAACACTTCTTCCCCTACCAGCATAACTCAAAACCTGAAATTACTTTCCTTTTGTCATTCAGAGCCACCAAGAATGACCCCATTTAGAAATAAAAAGAGATATGAATGTAGAAACTTGCACCATAAAAGAATTAAGATCACTGAATGAAAGTTATTCCCATATGCATCGTATTGTTTTATTAAAAGGGAAGGGTATCAGCAGTACTCTCCAGATTATTTGAACTCTTTCCCATCACTACCACCATGGCCAAAAATCTTCAACTCAGTATTACAATAAATCTGGGTTTTCCACGCTTTCAACTCTTTATACTGGAATTAGTTTCTTCATTTGGAGACTTTCAGGAGCAACTCAGATAGCATTGGCAGAATATATATACAGCATGCAGAACCTACATATGTGTCAATGCTCTGGTTTAAATTCTAGGGAGCTGCGATCTGTTCAGATAACAATTCTCATTAACGGCTATTTTAGCTTCACATTTCTTCTTAAATACTTAACAGCATTATAGATTTTCCCCATCTTTTGCAGCCTGTAGGATGGTTCGCAGCTCAGCTCTGCTACTGATTGTGCAATAATGGATTTGTCAGATTTGTATGCTGTTGAATCAATTCAGCAGCATACAAATATGATGTCCATTCTCACATCAATTTACATAAGATCGTTGATTAAAATTTCTATGCTAAACAATGTAATTAAAATATCCATAGTAAAATGTCCATGGTAACACATTCAATGGTAAACAAAATAAAGAACATTGCAAAAGATAAAATAGACACTGGCTGATTATAATCTCATTGCCATGTATAAACTCAATATCACAATGTATGACTAAAACTACACATAAAATTTATATTCAGTCAATGCACATACAAGACAATCATCATCCACAAAGGCCCTTCAGTTCTGATTCTCTTATAAGGAGCATCCTAGGAACACAATGCAGGGGGACAATCTTTGTGTTGGGAGGACAATACGTGAACTTGGGTTCATAGCAGATAACTGCCTTCTATAACTTTCTGACACTTTAGCAGATTAGCACAATTTCACATTTACATATGCTTATGACTAAATAAGACATCATTCAAAGGAAGAGAGGATAGCTAAGAGGAATTCATTCAATAAAGCAACACGTGGCCTTGTCTGAAATTGCATCATTTTCAGCATGGAGCAAATGAATGATATAAACCCATTGGATACAGTGTCTGTCTCCCCACTGACACTAGAGATGTATTCACAGGGCAGTGATACAACAGCTTCCTTGGGGTGGGGAGGGGGTGCTTTAGTTTTATAGCAAGTTTCCATTACTTATATTTAATGCTTTTGGAGTATTAGCTCAACAACTGCCACTAGTAGTGTTCATATTTTAAGTCCCAGGTTTCTCATTTTTTTAGCTGTTGACTTCCATACCTAGAGAAACATTACAATGCAATTTCATATCAACCTCAATAGGTTTTATTAGGTTCAGTTGGATTTACTGCCAAGGAAGTATCTCAGGAAAGGTAACCCCATCCCCACTAGCAAATTCAGATTTCTTTTATAAAGTACCAAGGAGAATGCGTGTTCTGCATTCAGAAATATACTTGGGAAAGACAGACTGAGATAAAATCATACTGGGTCAACGTAATTCACACGCCCACACATAGAGTATGGCAAGAATAGGAACAGAATGCCAACATGCAACTTACTGAATTAAATGGAAAGGAGAGCAGGCAAATTACTTTATGGAAAGTAAGATCAGTGCCAAAAAACCTCAGATGAATCTCTACTGAAGTAACTCAGTGAACGAGCAGAGGCAGGTTGTATCAATCCTACAGCTAGCCAACCCATTTGCCAGTCAGCCATCTGGCTTGCTTTATTTATTTATTACCCACGTCTTTATATGTGACTTATGACCACATGTCTTAAGAGTACACAATCTAAAAACAGCCACAAGATAATACATAATAGGAACATAATATAACATGAAATCACTATGGTGATTTTGAATGCCAACAGGCAGGACCCCCCCCCCCAATCTTCTGTGGGATGAGCATCATTCTCTCTCTGCTTCACACAGATTCTACCTCAGTGGTTCTCAACCTTTTTAATGCCGTGACCCCCAACCGGTCGTAAGTCGAGGATTACTAAACCAGTCGTAAGTCGAGGACTACTCAACTGGTGCAGCACCGTTTGCAGAATGGGACTTTTGACGGGCTCAGCAGGGCAGAGACAGCCTGGACAATTCCTATTGGCTTTTGAAAGCCAATAGAATTAGATTTTATTCAAGAGAGTCTATTCTATTGGCTTTCAAAAGCCAATAGAATAAAAGGGAGTAGCACAGGTAAGGAAAAGGGGGAAAAAATGGCGGACTGCGTTGTTTGGCGACCCCCGTGAAATGGTCGTTCGACCCCAAATGGGGACCCGACCCACAGGTTGAGAACCACTGGTCTACCTGGAGGAAAAGAGCCCAGAGGTAGCAAGAGTTCAATTGTATAGAGCTCATATGTAATCACCAGCACTCTGAATTGGGCCAGAGGCCAACAGCAACCAGCTCCCATAAAATAGGGGTTATTCTGCTGAACTGGCTAGTACTAGATCGCAAGAAAACAGCTGTATTTGATGCCAGCTGCACTTCGGAATCACTTTCAAGGGCAGCCCTATGTAAAGTAAATGAGTGAAGTCTAGCTGAGAGTTAAGGCACTGTCTTTAGTACCTCCTGATCCAGCTGGTGTTATCTGCCAGAGCTGGTCAAAAGGCCTCCTTGTTTACATTTCAGGCTTCACTAAGATAATTCATTCTAAATGTTTCAGATTCCTATTAGCCTCAATCACTTGGCCAATGATCAGGGATGATTAATAATTGGGGAAGTGCAGTTCAACCATCTACAGGACTTCGGGCTGACCTATGTCACAGTATCACAGGAGAAAACTACAAAACATAATAGCAAGCACAGATTATTATTTTTTACTTCAAAAGGTCACGCATCTCCAGCTTTTATGATTTGAAGAATACTTTACCATTAGAAAAACGAATCTTTGTCCATCCCTACAAAAGCAAAATCAGAATTCCACATTTTCTACAGCTCCTAACGTCAATGTTCTCAAATGACATAATTAACACAAGCCATATAATTCTGCTTCTTTGGTGGCAAATAGGAATCACAGGGGTAGGCAACCTTGGCTCTTTTATGACTCGTGGACTTCAACTCCCAGAATTCCTGAGCCAGCCATGCTGAGGGGAAAGGGAGAGGTTCCAAGCTGAGCCATGCTGGCTCAGGAATTCTGGGAGTTGAAGTCCACAAGTCGTAAAAGAGCCAAGATTGCCTACCACTGCACTATAATAAATAAACTTTGAAACCATATAGCTCTGGCAAAAACTAGAATCTATTCAGGGAGCTCTCTGGGTATCTGTTACTTCTATAAGGCAATATACATTTTATCATCTTACTTCAAGAACAGGCATAAGTGTATATGCCTATGCCTTTCATACGCCATTAGTTCCAGCACCCCAATACGGCTTGAGACTGATGGGAGCTATAAGACCAACCTCCCGAAGGGGAAACAGAGATTCAATCCTCTGCACAGGCCTACAATATCAGAAAGTAAACATCTCACCAAAATTATAGTTTGAGGCAGATCAGAGGAGGTCAGGCAAGTAGAAAGGTTGCTCACCTGGTCCTGCAGAGTCTGAAGGGCCAATTCATTTTCTTTTTGACAACTCTGCAATTGGTCCTTTAATTCCAAGAAGCCCTGAGAAAGAAGGAAAAAATTTACCAAACAGAATGTTAATGGAGGATTTCACTGTTGCATTAAATTCCACTAGGATCACACCTTAGATCAGGCATGTCAAACTGTCGGCCCACAGGCCGGATGCGTCACCCTAAAACTGCGCCCACCCCATTGCCGGCAATGGGGGAAAAGTCGCGATATGTCGTGTGATGTCACATGACGTCGCGTGTTTGACATGCCTGCCCTCGATGGAGGCAACCACGCCCATAAAAATTATCAGGTGGAATCAATAAACCTCAGGACCATTAAAAAGATAGAAGCATAGATTCTTCCCTTTCTTAGGGAAAACGGAGGTGGGGGGGAGGAAATCCTATTTTCTAGAGCAGGAAACAAATGGCCTATTATTGTTAGCTATATTTATGCTTTATTTGCTTTACAAGTCTATGGCATTTCCTCCAAGGAATTGCGGGAACTGTATTTCCATGCGATAGTAGAAATTTATCTGGTGAGTGGGACAACCTATATGTATGATTTATAAACCAGCAAACAACCCTAGCTCTGTCATCTTTCTCATACTTCTCAAGCTTCATTGGGGAAAACTGTGGCAGTTAAGCCCCAAAAAGACAATCATGCTTTAGATCAGCAACCTTAAGACGTGTGGTCTTGCTGGCTGAGGAAGTCTGGGAGTTGAAGTCCACACATCTTAACATTGCTGAGGTTCAGAAACACTGTTTTAGACACTGAAAGGCCAAAAATTATTCTCAATGTACAGGTTAGAGAACCAAAGCTGAAAAGAATTGGGCAAGAACACAGCTAGGCTTTTGCATCAAGACCTCTCAAATGATACAACTAAACACTTTCGATCAAGAGGTTTCCTTGCTGATGGAGCCAAGCTCCTGGACACACTTTCTAAATCTGACGAATCAGGTCTCTTTAGCCGTGCCTTAAATGTAACTCAGATTGAACTACAGGAGAAGGAAAAATGCCTTTTACCTGGTTTGTGGTCTGGAGCTCCTGCTGCAGCTTCTGATTACGAACTTGCAGAGATTTGAGCTCCTCTTCCTTCCGCTGTTGGATCTCCTCAATTTTGGTCCTGAATAGGGGAAGAGAAAATTTGTTTGCAGAGGAGAGGGAAGTCAGGGACCTTGCTTTCTTCTCCTTAAGCTGCTCTGTTGCCTTTGGGTAATTCTGCTGGCTGTTTCAATCTCCTCTCTCACCTCCCTACTTTTGGAGGAAATGCCTTTTTCATTCCCATCTCATCCACTCATCCCTGTTTCTAGCTTTTTTAATGTTATTATTATTATTATCGATCATCGCACAGTCAGCCAGATGTTCAGACTGGATTTGGCTATTATGGATCATTGCACAGTCAGCCAGATGTTCAGACTGGATTTGGCATTTTGTCTACCTATCGAGTCCTTACCCAGGACCTGGGATAGGCAGATGTGGATGTTTGATGGTATTACAGTATCGTCGCAGGATGGAAGCAGTTCCTAATAAGGCCGCCTTTTGCAATTGACTAATAGCGAATTTGTCAATGCCAATGGTGTTCCAGTGGTGCTCCAGTTGTTTTGGGATTGCACCCAAGGAGCCTATGACTATTGGTACTACCCTTGCTTGCTTTTGCCAGTCTTTCTATTTCTATTTGTAGGTCTTTGTATTTTGTTATCTTCTCCAGTTCTTTCTCTTCTATTCTGCTATCTCCAGGCACTGCCACGTCCACTATCCAGACTTTTTTGTTTTTCTTATCGACAATTGTTAAGTCTGTGGTGTTATGTTGCAGGTGCTTGTCTGTTTGAATTCTGAAGTCCCAGAGCAGTTTAATTTTATCATTTTCTATGACTTTCTCTATTTTATGATCCCACCAGTTTTTGCTTACAGGCAAATGATAGTTTTTGCTTACAGGCAAATGATATTATAAATCGGCGTTGATCTGCTAGTCTCTGTTCTGTTATTTCTGATTCTGGATGTTGTTCTTTCCAGAACTGGTGCATTCGTTTTAGATATCCTCGTCTTGTTGGACTTGATCTGTAGTAACAGATCATTATTTCTTTATTTTCCATCACTGTGTATCTGCGACGGGTAAACATCTTTTCTTCCAGTAGTTCTGCAGCTGCTGGCCCTGGTTGCTCAGCCAACAGTCCTGAGTCCTGTAACCCATTTTTCACCAGATATCCAGGAACTCCAATATCTAGCGCGGACCTTGTTAACCCGGGCGACATCCGAGCCGGTATGGCATTCTGAAATTTACGTCTCACCAGATTTTGTATGGGAGAGACACTCTTTGTCTGACTCCTCTGATGAGACCTGTCCAGTATGGTTGAACCTCTGGCATAGCTCTCATCTTCCTCAGAGTACACAAGCCCCACAACCACGTCAAGGTAGTGCCTCACTGGGGGGGCTATTATTATTATTATTATTATTATTATTATTTATAGGATTTTTAGAGGGTTTTTAAAGAGTTTTTTAGAGTATTAATCTTGTGAACTCTAAAACTTCCTCCTTCCGTTATGTATTCAAGATGGACAGTGATTAATATTTATATGTTACTTATATGTAAGGGTGTAAGTCTATACATTTGTTGTATATAGTATGTTTAAATGTGTGTTATGTATGTGTAAACTTTGAGAGCAAGCAACTAAATTTCATTTTTAATGTGTGTCATTATGCCCACAGTAAAAAAAAAATGACAATAAAGGTTATCTATTTCTATCTGTTTTATTGCTTGTTTTCCCAGGAATATGCTCCTTTCCACACTTTTTCCTCAGCACCCACCACTGCAGCAGGTTTTTCATCAAAGCACTTTTAACACCATTACTGCCCAGTGCTCCAGCCCCATATCCAGTTTCATTTTCAGTTAAAACCTGCACCCAGCTGAGGCAAATTCCAGTCAAGAAAAGAAGCAAGACCCTCCAGTTTTCAGCTATGCTCAACTCTGGGGACTTTCATGGATACATCCAGGCTTTCTAAGCAGTGTAACGAAAGTGGTTTGCCACTGCCTTCTTCTAGAGTATCCAATTAATTCAACGTTGAAATCTGGCCAACAGCTCTGAGCCTCCCAGATGGTCCCCCATCCAAGCAGTAATTAAAATTAAGTTTGCATAGTACTCAAGACCAGCCAAGGTTAGCTAAGAGGTACAACACTGGATCTAAATTATGCACATGTGTCTAATCTACTCTGTATCAGGGTCTGCTTTACACAGATCATTTGTTTTTGCTAAACAGGGGAGAGATAGACCGGCACTCTTGAGCTTAGAGGCCCTGCCTCACCTACCCACATGGTATAACATTGCTTTGTTCAGCTACAGTGTAATCTGCTATTTTATTATCTAATTTGTTATATCATTATAATATCTGAAAGCCGTACTGCACAGCTTAAATAAACGCAATGAAAATGGGTCCAGGGATCATTCAAGAGGCTGGGAAGAAGGGGAAGAGTCCCAAGGCTTTCTGCTTACTTAACCGGGCCCACTTCAGACCAGTCAGGCATGAGTGCAATTCATTCCACGCCATCAACAGACCAGTCAGGCATGAGTGCAATTCATTCCACGCCATCAACAGGCTTGCGCAGCGGATTCCCACAGGGATCACCTTGCCAGACTTTTATGTAATGCTTTCACGCAGCGGTGATTTTCTGATGATCTGGATTGTAATACTGGCAGTGGATTTCTCCATCTTCCTCCTTCCACCCACCCCCTTTCTCCCAAAACCCCGGCTTCAAATGTCCTTTGCAAAGCTCTGCTCCAACCAACCACCCGGTGCTTCTCAAACAGGCTTAGGTGAAGAGTGCACTGTTGCGCTGGCGCAGAGGGCAAAATTCCAGATTGCCCAGCCCCTACCTGCTGTCATTGTAGAGAGCTTCTTTTTCTGTCTGAAGCCGCACAAAGCTAAAAGAGGACGAGACACCAAGATAGGGAGAAATTAAAACACAGAATGCAAGAGAGACTAAAGCTGATTCCCAAGGGAAATCCCCCCCCCCGCAGAACATATTAACATTCTCTCCGCAGTGGAGGAAGGAGCATTCATTCAGACTTCTTGAGACGAGGGCAAACTTTCGCTTGTAACAGGAACAGCAATCAAGCAGGTAGGAGCCTGGCTAGCTAACAAGGAGTAAATCCCATTCCTTAGCCTGAGCAAGCTCCCCACCTCCAAAACATACCTCTCTTGCTTCTTCTTAAGCTTCTCCACAAACTGCATAAGAGAGAAAAGGCTGTAAGTTCTCACCAGCAATCCTCGCCCTCCCAAAAATGTGACCAGCCATACAAAACTCTCTCCCCTCTTACCTTGGAGAGCTCTTGCTGCAGGCGGGAGGTCTCCGTTGTCTTGGATGCCTACAGGAGGGGAAGGAGAGGCAAACACAGTGACCTGTCTCAAGCATTCAGAGTCTTTCACTCATCTGGCGATTGTTTTGAACAACTCCGCCAGGTGGTTCTATAAGACAACGACCATATCAGGGCAGTGGTGAGACAAGGAAGAGGCACCGTCTAAATTTTCTAGTTTAAAAAGCAGCATACTGAGGATCATTTACTTTATCCTATCCAACCAAAAGGTCCCCATTCCCTCTTCTGGGAAGAAAAAATAAAAATAAAGGCCTGCATTTGGAAACAAAGGACCGATCGCTATGATCCGGATCCTCTCCTGCTTTCAAGTCTCTGTATTATTCTTTGCTGAAACATTCCCTGCCATGCTAACAACACTGGCCATTTCGCTATTAACAGTTATATTAGATCAGCGCACTTCTAATTGAATATAATTTAGTTATGTTGGTAGAAAATGCATATGACTGCTTATCTTACACATGTTATAAACATGGACAGCTCACGGCAACGTTCCATAAAAAACAGATAAATATAAATCCACAGACCTGCTTCCCCCCCCAAAAAAACTCATCACCTATCCTGTCACAGTACTGTAATATCCCACAATGTCTAGATCTACTGGTTTCAGTAGCACTCTAGCCCAGTGCTGAGTGAAGAGCCAGGTCTTCACGGTCCTCCAGAAAGCTAATGATTTGGGGCCTTCCGTATCTCAGGGAAAAGGATGCTCCAAAAGGCCATGACAGCCACAAAAGAGAAGTGCTTCCAAGATCCCTCCAGAGGGCAACATTTGAAGGAAAAGATCTGGGTGTGCCCACCTTATTTGTCCTACAAATAACCTGGCCCTGTGCCATTAGGTCTTTAAACATGATAACCAGCACCCTGAATTGTATCTGGAAGCCAATGAAACTCATATAGCAGCAGCATTGACATGGGTGAATTGCAAGCTCCCGTGCATGAGGCACGGCTGCATGATGAACCAAGTACAGCTTCTGGATGATCTTCAAGGGCAGCCCCAGATTCCACATTAGAGGAATGGGATGAGATGGGATGGGATGGGATGGAATAGAATGGGAATAGGAATAGGAATAGGAGTAGAGTAGGATAGAGTAGAGTAGAGTAGAGTAGAGTAGAACAGAACAGAATAGGAATGTTGAATAGAATAGAATAGAAATCTTTATTGTCATTGTGTAACTCACAACAAAATTAAGTGAATTAAATTAAATTAAATTAAATTAAATTAATCCAAGTGAGAAGTGATTTCACATGCAAATCCAGTTACTATAAGCCACGGCAATTGGGCGACAAATGCTTCTGAGCCAAGGTGGTGCAGTGGTTAGGATGCAATACTGCAGGCTACTTCTGCTGACTACCAGCTGCCAGCAGTTTGACAATTCAAGTCTCATCAGCTCAAGGTTGACTCAGCCTTCCAAGGTTGGTAAAATGCCCAGATTGTTGTGGGCAATATGCTGACTCTGTAAAATGGCTTAAGAGAGGGCTGCAAAGCACTGTGAAGCAGTATATTAGTCTACGTGCTATTGCTATTCTTTGGTACTTGGAAGATAGGGCAGGGATGGAAATGGACAAATGCAATCTGGAGCAAGGCTCCTATGGTCCATCGAGATGCCATTGAACTGCCAGTCACAGGAACCCCAACCAACATAGCCTGTGGTGAGAAATGCTGAGAGTGGACAACGTTTGACCACATCCCATCCTTAATCTATGGCATGGGATGTCTTCTGCTATCCTGAAGATCAATGCTGAGGTCAGAATGTTCTGCTTTCTTCCATCTCCTGCTTTCTTTGAAATTGTTCTATTTTATGTGTGATGAGAAATGACTTCTTGCTCCCTACAAACTACTTCCCAATAGCTGCAGCCTCCAGCTGAGGCAGAAATCAACGCTTGGCAAAGGGGAGCAAATATCAGGGAGTCCTTCTTACCTCGAGACTCTGCAGCTGCTCCTTCAGCAATATTTTTTCCTCCCTCTCGGTCTGCAGTTTCAGTTCCACCTCTGAGAGAAGCTGCTGGGAAATGGCACTGCTACTGTCGCTGTCAAATGCCGGCTGTTCTGAAGTCGTCTCTGGCATAGCGGGACAAGAATCCGGAGAACCATCACCTTTCCCGCCACCTCGGTTTTCTGCTTGCCGGGCCACTTCTTTCTCATAGCGCTCCTGTAAAGCTGCAGAACAAGGATCATCCATTCTGAGCAGACCACAGATTCCTTCTTCTGTATCCCTTTTAAATCTGTCTTTTTCAAAACCGGGCAACTTTTAAGATGTACGGAGCACAATTCTAGATGGCTGGAAAATTTAAGGCGTGAAATCCACACGTCTTAAAAGTTGCCAAGTTTGGAAAAATACTGGTATAAAATCAAGGATGGGCGCTTTCAGACCCAGGGACCAACTTTGCCTCCCAAACTCCTTTCCCAGTCTGGAAAATCCCTCTCTCTTAAAAATCTGCTGATGAAATCCTGTGAAAAAGCGCCCAGTAATAGTCATATGATATTTAGTAGCCTTTCATCAAAATTAGAAGTACAATGGTACGTATATAATAGCCAAGTTTCCAATATGCTTATTACAGTGATTTTGTTTTTTAAAAAAAATCTAGAAGGGAGATAACTTTTTCTCCTATAATACTGCAACCTTTGCAGACAACCTTCCCCATTGTGCTGTATGGACTTCAACGCCCAGAAGTCTCAGCAATGGCCATATTTGGGGAAGGCTGCTGTAAAGTGCTCCACTTGGCCAATCTTCCCCCTGTCCAATTCCTTGGACTTTCCAAACTTCAATTTAAGCCCCCACAATTGTATGCCAGTAAGAAAGCTACCTGCCATGTTCTTCTGCAGGGCAGAATTCTCTGCCTGTAGCCTTAACAGCTCGCCATCCACGGAGCTGGCTGGGAACGACCCTTCACCGGCTACTGCTGTCTTCCCTTCCCGAAGAATCTGATTATCCTTCTCCAACTGCTCAAGCTGCGAGCACAGCTGCATTTGAAAGACCAAAGGACGGGATTTCAGCAAGTAATACATTTCCCAGGACACTGAACAAAAAGCGCAGATGATCCACCTGGGGTGAAATTGGTCTGCAGCTGATCCCAGATCTTCAGGGCAAGAAAAAGCACTTGTTATTCCAGTTCCCCAAAATAAGTCCCAAGAGAGTGCTCTAAAGCAGGGGTCTCCCCCAACCCCCACTACTGGGCTGTGGCCTGTCTGAAACTGGGCCGTGTGAGCGATGGGCAAGCGTGCGCGTGTGAAGTTCCACTCATGCAAGTGATGGGCACTTGAGCAGAGGGTACTTGCACTCATGCACAAAGCTCCACTCGCACAAGTGGAGGGCGCTTGTGCACGAAGCTTCATTCGTGCAAATGGAGCTTTGTGCACAAGCACTCGCCGCTTGAGCAAGTGGAGCTTCACAAACGAGCACAAGCAGCCTCTGCTCATGTGCCCTCTGCTCGCCCAAGCGGAGCTTCATATGCCAGGACAAGTGCCTGTCGCTTCCAGAAGTGGAGATTTGTGTGCAAGGGCAAGCATCCTCCACTCACGCCTGAAGCTCCATTTGCGTGAGTGGAGGGCATTCGCGCCCGCCACTTGCACCCATGGAGCTGTGTACACGCACGTGTGGGTACCATTCACGCATCCCCTGTGCCGGGGCCCAGCCACCAAGTGGAACCGCTGCTCTAAAGCACTGACTATAAAGGATGTAGTGATCTTTCCCTTCTTCAATGGCTTTGGTTTAATGAACTAGGAGTAATCTAATAAATACACCAAATGCACGGAAAGCTTTCACCCCCTACCGATTAGCCTGCACTTTTCCAAACTCAGTAAGCATGCAAACAACAGATGCTAAGAAAAGCTTCCCACTCAGAATGCTTTTTTAATACCACACAAATGACTCAAACACCATACTGTGAGAATGGAAGGAAAAAGAAAAAAACATTTGCAGCAATTGGGCTTGCCAATCTGACAGTCAAACTAGGGTGAAAGACAAGGAAAAAATTCTTCATGCGTGCATGAAGAAGTTTGTTTGGGGAGCTGAAGGCTGGGTTTTGTCCTACCCACATTTTATATTTGGTATCTGTTTTGGGCCAGCAGTAGTAACAAACAGAATAAAAGATTAGAAAAGATAAAATGAATCACCGAGACGAAGAATCTCTCCGGCCTGAGCTGAAGATGTTGGATTAAAAGTATTAAATTATATATGTAGATAAATATTTTGTCCAAGATTTTAGATTCAGTGCGCAAAATATGTTTTGAAGGACACAGGGGAGTGAACCTAGCGCCTGTCTGCAACACCTTCACAAGGTCTTTTCTCAGAACCGATCCTGAGAAAGAGAACAGCTGCTTTAAGGGGCTTGAGACAAGCCTGCATACCTGTGCCTTCCCATGTACTGTTTGGAGACTGAGTCTGAAGCACTGCACAGGCCTAATTCATTCCGTTCTGACTTTGAGTGGAGTTCCTGCACTTTCATAACTTACATTTTGTAAGATCTGATTGTTTTCAAACTGAAGCTGGATAGACATTTGTTAAGAAACTAGACTTTGAGTTTCTGCACTTGCCAGATGGCTGAATGCGCCTGCCTAAATGGCTCCTTCCGACCCTATGGTTCTAGAATTCTATCTCAGAATTCTGCATGGTTAACCTGCAGTGCTATTTTGTGTCACACAGCACCCCCTGGCACGACCCTGGTGGCACTGCAAAAGGAATAACAGTCCAGTACCTTGGAGAGCTCCTGCATGAGAGTGCTATTTTGCAGCCTGAAGTCATCCTCTTGGCTATGCAGTTTTCCCTGAAGCATTTCATTTTCACTAAGCAGTGCATCCACTTCCTACAAAGTCAATAAAGTTGCATGAGATCCCACACACATAATCATGGTAAGGTTCACTTCCTTCCACTAGATGGCAGGTCCAAATCGTCAAGCAGATTGCGCTTCCTTTGCCAATCTCCTAACAATATTAGGAAATGTTCTCACCTACTACCTTCCTGTATTTTTTATTTTCCCTACTCAAATTCTAGATGGTCCATCTTATGCCAAGTGGCCCTTAATTCATGATGGAATGCCAGCAGTTATGCAGTGAGTAGCAGAGAAATTGGTGGCAGGATGTATCCAAGAGGAAGAATAGGTGAAAGAGATATGGAAATCATCTAGCCCAGAGGTCCCCAACCCCTGGGCCGCGGCCCACTCCGGGGCTGTGGCCTATTTGCAACCAGGCCGTGTGAGTGGCAGGGCTGGCAAGCATGTATGTGTGACTTGCGCAAGTGGCGGGCCACTACACTTGCACACGTGTGTGCAGCTCAACTTGCACAAGTCAAGCTATATGCACACGTACGTGCATGCTGGTCCGCTCCTCGCATG